>NW_026647187.1:120000-192930 GCF_950295315.1 Erinaceus europaeus | reverse complement strand
TGCCTACATTTTGGTCCTTTTCCCTCCAAAAAAGATCTTTCCCTTTTTTCACTGAGAAACAAGCAGCAGACAGGTTACCCAGGAGTCAAGGGAAAAAAAAAATAAATAAAAAGCCTTTTTTTTTTTTTTAACCGTAGTGAATGACCATCTTCTGGGCAATACAGGTTTTGAACCTGAAAACTCTGTCTGTCTGTCTCCTAGTCCACAGAAAGAGCCACTAGTCCAGCCAGATCTCACCCTCAGATGGGGTGATTTTGCCAGTCAAAACTCTGCACAGCGCACTAGGGTTGGGCGGCCTGAGACCCAAATGTTACATTGTAGATGGACTGTTTGCAGTTCTTGCTCCCCAGGACATTGGACTTTCTCAACTCCCTCCCCTACAGCATGAAAAAAAGATTCTTGACCAACCTTAGAGCAAATGGAATAGGGGCGAGTGGAGCTTGTTGCATGTCTGCGCTGCTCATGGACAGGTGTCTGTGGGGGGCCGTGGCAGAGGCTGTAAGGGGGCTAGGGGGCAGAAGGAGACTGTTTGAGAGGCAGGCTGCATGCAGGGTAGCCCTTGAGTGTGTGCAGGGCTGAGTGTGTGGGTGTGGTGGCAGGGTGTTAGGGCAGGTCCCCCTGCTGGATGGTGAGATGGCAGCTGGGCTGGCCCTGGGCCCCCAGGGCTGAAGGGCAGAAGCAAGGTGGCAGTAAAGTAGCACAGGGAGGCACAACACAGTAGATGTTAGCTGGGGAGCTGGGGGACAGAGGGCAAGGGGAAAGGGGGCATCCTTGAGGAGGGGTCTGGACTAGAGAGTGGGGGGAGCTGGAGGCATGGAAGGTCCCAGGAACCAGGGACTGACAGGAACAGATTCCTGCACACACCCACTGATAGAAGCTGTAGCAGCCAGAGCAGCAGCCCTGGCTTGCCTAGGCCAAGGGCTCTGAGTGTGTCCCTCTGAGGATGAGGAAGAGGAGGAGGAGGAGGCGGAGGAGGAGGAGTAGGAGGAGGAGGAGGAAGAGGAGAAGGAAGAAGAGGAGGAGGAGGAGGAGGGGCAGGAGTGCAGCTGTCAGTAGGCAACGGGATTAATAGAGGCCTCCATTACGGAGGCATGTGTCCAGGCAGGCATCCACCAACACTCAGGGGCAGCTCAGGGCACCCAGGGACCTGGTGTGGGTACCTCTGGGGCGGGGACTGTCAGTCAGTCAGCAAGACTGTGTGTCAGTGCACATGTTGGGACAGGGGCCTGGTGGACCTCGGTCCCCAGCCCTGGGCTGTCAGATGCCAGCCCCATGCCCAGACACACACCAATCTGCCCATAACACCTTGGCCCGGCCGACCTGCACATGCTTTGGCCTGGGGCTCTGGCTCTGGTGGCTGGCCACCACCCCTCAAGGTCAAGTTCAGGGTGGGCGTCATGACTGCTGGTCAACTGGATGGGCGGTGTCCCCATGGCCTAGCAACCTCAGGAGCCCTCTGTGATGTCCTAGCCACTGGCATTCTGTGCTGGCCACACTGGCACTGGGCAGCCCAACTGCCCTGCCACTAGGTAAGCCAGCAGCGCCTATACGCCTGGGCCCTGGCACAGAGGGACGGAAGGATGGGACGACAGTGCTGACAGACGAGGCACCTTATTGCTGGCAACCAAGAGAAGACTGGTGGAGGTGTACCCCGGATCCAGGGAGCCCAGGCCACAGCTGCCTGCATGCCTGCCTGCCTTCCTGGGTGTCTGTATGCTGCCTTTGTCCAGGTAGGTTTCTCAGGTCCCCTCCACTCCTTCCTCTCCTGTACTCACCATCCTCTTCCCTCTTCTCTCCTCTGCACTTTGCTTCTTTCCTTTGTCTGTCTTCTCTTCCGGGTGCCCTGCTCAACAGCTCCAGCACTTGTGATGGTTCTCCAGCTACAGCTGTTCCCAACCCCTTCCACCCCCTCCCTGCCCCTGACGTGACCCAGCTCACAGGGTCTCCAGCTCACCCCACCCACACCCACACCCCCCAACACATTCCCTGGTTCAGCCCCTCTGCCCTATTCAGCCGAAACGGCCCCTTTGCAACCTACCTATGCATCGTTGTTTGTCTTCACCATTCAACGAGAGATCTCCTTTTGTACTTAGCTTGGTTGACAGGTGGATGGATGGATGGTTGGATGGGTGGATGGATGTATGGACAGGTCAATGGATTGGTTTTGTAGAGGCAGAGTACCATCTAGGGGTACTTGAGACCGCTGGTGTCAGAGCCCGAGTCTATGTCAAATGTAAAACATTAATTCATCAATAACAAAAATGAATAAGCACCTAAATAAATAAATAAATATTAAAACTAGTTAAAAAATACATGGTATCTTTGCCTTTCTGCATATGGTTATGGTATGCTGTGAGGATCTTAACAAGGAAAGCATTTTCCTGAGTAGCGCCATTGATGTAGTGGAATATTTCCTTTTCCTTTTTCTTTTTTTACTTTCTATTTTATTGATTATTTATTGGAATAAATAGACAGGAATTGAGAGGGAAGGGAGGGATAGAGAGTTTGAGACACAGAGAGAGTCACCTGCAGCACTCTGCACCACTTGTAAAGATTTCCCCCGGCAAGTGGGGACCAGGGTCTTGAAGCCCAGTCCCCCTGAATTGTAACATGAGTGCTTAAAAGGGTGTGGCACCACCTGGTACCCTTGATGGGACACTTTTTTTAGCAATGAAAAGAAATTCTCATGGCAAGGTAATAAATAAATGAAGAAATAAATAAAAGTGCATTTACATTCACTCTGTGGAAACACACAGGGACATATACATCTCTGTTACCTTTATTACTTTTTCATTTATGGATTGATTGCCTCAAGGGGTTATTGCCTCAGCTCAGTGCCTGCGCCACGAATAATCCACAGCTCCTGCACTCCATTTGTTCCCCTTTCGCTGCCCTTGTTGCTTGGTCACTGTGGTGGTTATTGTTGCGGTTGTTGTTGTTGTTACTGACCTTGCATCAGACAGAGAGAAAAGGAGAGAGCAGGGGAAATACAGAGTGGGAGAGAAAGATAGAGCCCCTAAAGACCTGCTTCACCCCTTGTAATGTGACTCCCCTTCAGGTGGGGGTCTGGGCGCCTGACCCCAGACCCTTCCACCTGTTCCCTCTTTTCGTGAGCGCCACAAGTCCTTAACCCTCTGACATACCGCCAAACCTCCCTGGATTTACTTTTGTAGGCAATATGACCTGCCTCGTTTTGAATCTCATTATCCTGAGGGTCAGTCCTGGAGACAGTGTCATGACACGACACACGGAGATCTCTGTTATCAGAGAGCACCTGGAACAGCAGCTGGGGCTCTAGTGCCAGGGCAGGAGCAACTCCCCATCCACCCTCCATGGAGTCCACCTGCCTACATTTTGGTCCTTTTCCCTCCAAAAAAGATCTTTCCCTTTTTTCACTGAGAAACAAGCAGCAGACAGGTTACCCAGGAGCCAAGGGAAAAAAAAAATAAATAAAAAGCCTTTTTTTTTTTTTTAACCGTAGTGAATGACCATCTTCTGGGCAATACAGGTTTTGAACCTGAAAACTCTGTCTGTCTGTCTCCTAGTCCACAGAAAGAGCCACTAGTCCAGCCAGATCTCACCCTCAGATGGGGTGATTTTGCCAGTCAAAACTCTGCACAGCGCACTAGGGTTGGGCGGCCTGAGACCCAAATGTTACATTGTAGATGGACTGTTTGCAGTTCTTGCTCCCCAGGACATTGGACTTTCTCAACTCCCTCCCCTACAGCATGAAAAAAAGATTCTTGACCAACCTTAGAGCAAATGGAATAGGGGCGAGTGGAGCTTGTTGCATGTCTGCGCTGCTCATGGCCAGGTGTCTGTGGGGGGCCGTGGCAGAGGCTGTAAGGGGCTAGGGGGCAGAAGGAGACTGTTTGAGAGGCAGGCTGCATGCAGGGTAGCCCTTGAGTGTGTGCAGGGCTGAGTGTGTGGGTGTGGTGGCAGGGTGTTAGGGCAGGTCCCCCTGCTGGATGGTGAGATGGCAGCTGGGCTGGCCCTGGGCCCCCAGGGCTGAAGGGCAGAAGCAAGGTGGCAGTAAAGTAGCACAGGGAGGCACAACACAGTAGATGTTAGCTGGGGAGCTGGGGGACAGAGGGCAAGGGAAAGGGGGCATCCTTGAGGAGGGATCTGGACTAGAGAGTGGGGGGAGCTGGAGGCATGGAAGGTCCCAGGAACCAGGGACTGACAGGAACAGATTCCTGCACACACCCACTGATAGAAGCTGTAGCAGCCAGTGCAGCAGCCCTGGCTTGCCTAGGCCAAGGGCCCTGAGTGTGTCCCTCTGAGGATGAGGAAGAGGAGGAGGAGAGGCGGAGGAGGAGGAGTAGGAGGAGGAGGAGGAGGAGGGGAGAGGAGAAGGAAGAAGAGGAGGAGGAGGAGGAGGAGGGGCAGGAGTGCAGCTGTCAGTAGGCAACGGATTAATAGAGGCCTCCATTACGGAGGCATGTGTCCAGGCAGGCAGCCACCAACACTCAGGGGCAGCTCAGGGCACCCAGGGACCTGGTGTGGGTACCTCTGGGGCGGGGGACTGTCAGTCAGTCAGCAAGACTGTGTGTCAGTGCACATGGTGGGACAGGGGCCTGGTGGACCTCGGTCCCCCAGCCCTGGGCTGTCAGATGCCAGCCCCATGCCCAGACACACACCAATCTGCCCATAACACCTTGGCCCGGCCGACCTGCACCTGCTTTGGCCTGGGGCTCTGGCTCTGGTGGCTGGCCACCACCCCTCAAGGTCAAGTTCAGGGTGGGCGTCATGACTGCTGGTCAACTGGATGGGCGGTGTCCCCATGGCCTAGCAACCTCAGGAGCCCTCTGTGATGTCCTAGCCACTGGCATTCTGTGCTGGCCACACTGGCACTGGGCAGCCCAACTGCCCTGCCACTAGGTAAGCCAGCAGCGCCTAGATGCCTGGGCCCTGGCACAGAGGGACGGAAGGATGGGACGACAGTGCTGACAGACGAGTCACCTTATTGCTGGCAACCATGAGAAGACTGGTGGAGGTGTACCCCGGATCCAGGGAGCCCAGGCCACAGCTGCCTGCATGCCTGCCTGCCTTCCTGGGTGTCTGTATGCTGCCTTTGTCCAGGTAGGTTTCTCAGGTCCCCTCCACTCCTTCCTCTCCTGTACTCACCATCCTCTTCCCTCTTCTCTCCTCTGCACTTTGCTTCTTTCCTTTGTCTGTCTTCTCTTCCGGGTGCCCTGCTCAACAGCTCTAGCACTTGTGATGGTTCTCCAGCTACAGCTGTTCCCAACCCCTTCCACCCCCTCCCTGCCCCTGACGTGACCCAGCTCACAGGGTCTCCAGCTCACCCCACCCACACCCACACCCCCCAACACATTCCCTGGTTCAGCCCCTCTGCCCTATTCAGCCGAAACGGCCCCTTTGCAACCTACCTATGCATCGTTGTTTGTCTTCACCATTCAAGGAGAGATCTCCTTTTGTACTTAGCTTGGTTGACAGGTGGATGGATGGATGGTTGGATGGGTGGATGGATGTATGGACAGGTCAATGGATTGGTTTTGTAGAGGCAGAGTACCATCTAGGGGTACTTGAGACCGCTGGTGTCAGAGCCCGAGTCTATGTCAAATGTAAAACATTAATTCATCAATAACAAAAATGAATAAGCACCTAAATAAATAAATAAATATTAAAACTAGTTAAAAAATACATGGCATCTTTGCCTTTCTGCATATGGTTATGGTATGCTGTGAGGATCTTAACAAGGAAAGCATTTTCCTGAGTAGCGCCATTGAAGTAGTGGAATATTTCCTTTTCCATTTTCTTTTTTTACTTTCTATTTTATTGATTATTTATTGGAATAAATAGACAGGAATTGAGAGGGAAGGGAGGGATAGAGAGTTTGAGACAGAGAGAGAGTCACCTGCAGCACTCTGCACCACTTGTAAAGATTTCCCCCGGCAAGTGGGGACCAGGGTCTTGAAGCCCAGTCCCCCTGAATTGTAACATGAGTGCTTAAAAGGGTGTGGCACCACCTGGTACCCTTGATGGGACACTTTTTTTAGCAATGAAAAGAAATTCTCATGGCAAGGTAATAAATAAATGAAGAAATAAATAAAAGTGCATTTACATTCACTCTGTGGAAACACACAGGGACATGTACATCTCTGTTACCTTTATTACTTTTTCATTTATGGATTGATTGCCTCAAGGGGTTATTGCCTCAGCTCAGTGCCTGCGCCACGAATAATCCACAGCTCCTGCACTCCATTTGTTCCCCTTTCGCTGCCCTTGTTGCTTGGTCACTGTGGTGGTTATTGTTGCGGTTGTTGTTGTTGTTACTGACCTTGCATCAGACAGAGAGAAAAGGAGAGAGCAGGGGAAATACAGAGTGGGAGAGAAAGATAGAGCCCCTAAAGACCTGCTTCACCCCTTGTAATGTGACTCCCCTTCAGGTGGGGGTCTGGGCGCCTGACCCCAGACCCTTCCACCTGTCCCCTCTTTTCGTGAGCGCCACAAGCCCTTAACCCTCTGACATACCGCCAAACCTCCCTGGATTTACTTTTGTAGGCAATATGACCTGCCTCGTTTTGAATCTCATTATCCTGAGGGTCAGTTCTGGAGACAGTGTCATGACATGACACACGGAGATCTCTGGTATCAGAGAGCACCTGGAACAGCAGCTGGGGCTCTAGTGCCAGGGCAGGAGCAACTCCCCATCCACCCTCCATGGAGTCCACCTGTCTACATTTTGGTCCTTTTCCCTCCAAAAAAGATCTTTCCCTTTTTTCACTGAGAAACAAGTAACAGACAGGTTACCCAGGAGCCAGGGGAAAAAAAAATAAATAAAAAGCCTTTTTTTTTTTTTTAACCTTAGTGAATGACCATCTTCTGGGCAGTACAGGTTTCGAACCTGAAAACTCTGTCTTCTGTCTCCTAGTCCACAGAAAGAGCCACTAGTCCAGCCAGATCTCACCCTCAGATGGGGTGTTTTTGCCAGTCAAAAGTCTGCACAGCGCACTAGGGTTGGGCGGCCTGAGACCCAAATGTTACATTGTAGATGGACTGTTTGCAGTTCTTGCTCCCCAGGACATTGGACTTTCTCAACTCCCTCCCCTACAGCATGAAAAAAAGATTCTTGACCAACCTTAGAGCAAATGGACTGGGGGCGAGTGGATCTTGTTGCATGTCTGCGCTGCTCATGGCCAGGTGTCTGTGGGGGGCCGTGGCAGAGGCTGTATGGGGGCTAGGGGGCAGAAGGAGACTGTTTGAGAGGCAGGCTGCATGCAGGGTAGCCCTTGAGTGTGTGCAGGGCTGAGTATGTGGGTGTGTTGGCAGGGGGTTAGGGCAGGTCCCCCTGCTGGATGGTGAGATAGCAGCTGGGCTGGCCCTGGGCCCCCAGGGCTGAAGGGCAGAAGCAAGGTGGCAGTAAAGTAGCGCAGGGAGGCACAACACAGTAGATGTTAGCTGGGGAGCTGGGGGACAGAGGGCAAGGGGAAAGGGGGCATCCTAGAGGAGGGGTCTGGACTAGAGAGTTGGGGGAGCTGGAGGCATGGAAGGTCCCAGGAACCAGGTACTGACAGGAACAGATTCCTGCACCCACCCACTGGATAGAAGCTGCAGCAGCCAGATCAGCAGCCCTGGCTTGCCTAGACCAAGGGCCCTGAGTGAGTCCCTCTGAGGATGAGGAAAAGGAGGAGGAGGAGGTGGAGGAGGAGGGTTAGGAGGAGGAAGAGGAGGAGGGGGAAGAGGAGGAGGAAGAAGAGGAAGAGCATGAGGAGGAGGAGGAGGAGGAGGAGGGGCAGGAAGACAGCTGTCAGTAGGCAACGGGATTAATAGAGGCCTCCATTATGGAGGCATGTGTCCAGGCAGGCACCCACCAACCCTCAGGGGCAGCTCAGGGCACCCAGGGACCTGGTGTGGGTATCTCTGGGGCGGGGACTGCTGGTCAACTGGATGGGCGGTGTCCCCATGGCCTAGCAACCACAGGAGCCCTCTGTGATGTCCTAGCCACTAGCTCAGGGCACCCAGGGACCTGGTGTGGGTATCTCTGGGGCGGGGACTGTCAGTCAGTTAGCAGGACTGTGTGTCAGTGCACATGGTGGGACAGGGGCCTGGTGGAACTTGGTCCCCAGCCCTGGGCTGTCAGATTCAGGCCCCTTGCCCACACACACACCAATCTGCCCATAGCCACTTGGCCCAGCAGACCTGCACCTGCTTTGGCCTATGGCTCTGGCTTTGGTGGCTTGCCACCACCCCTCAGGTCAAGTTCAGGGTGGGGGTCATGGCTGCTGGTCAACTGGATGGCCAGGATCTCCATGGCCTAGCAACCACAGGAGCCCTCTGTGATGTTCTAGCCCCTGGCATTCTGTGCTGGCCACACTGGCACTGGGCAGCCCAACTGCCCTGCCACTAGGTCAGCCAGCTGCGCCCAGACGCCTGGGCCCTGGCACAGAGGGACGGAAGGATGGGAAGACAGTGCTGACCGACGAGGGACCTCAGGGCTGGCAGCCAAGAGAAGACAGGTAGAGGTGTTCCCGGGATCCAGGGAGCCATCCCAGAGCTGCCTGCATGCCTGCCTGCCTTCCTGGATGTCTGTATGCTGCCTTTGTCCAGTTAGGTTTCTCAGGTCCCCTCCACTCCTGTCCTCTCCTGTCCTCTCCTGCCCTCTCCTGTCCTCACCATCCACTCCCCTCGCCTCTCCTCTGTACTTTGCTTCTCTCCTTTGTCTGCCCTCTCTTCTGGGTGCCCTGCTCAACAGCTACAGCACTTGTGATGGTCCTCCAGTGACAGCTGTTCGCAACCCCTTCCACCCCCTCCCTGCCCCTGACGTGACCCAGCTCACAGGGTCTCCGGCTCACCCCACCCACACCCAGACCCCCCAACACATTCCCTGGTTCAGCCCCTCTGCCTTATTCAGCCGAACTGGCCCCTTTGCAACCTACCTATGCATCGTTGTTTGTTTTCACCAAGCAGGAGAGATCTCCTTTTGTAATTAGCTTGGTTGACTGGTGGATGGATGGATGGATGGATAGCTGGATGGATAGCTGGATGGATGGACAGGTCAATGGATTGGTTTTGTAGAGGCAGAGTACCATCTAGAGTTACTTGAGACCGCTGGTGTCAGAGCCCTAGTCTATGTCAAATGGAAAACATGACTTCATCAATAACAAAAACGAATAACCACCTAAATAAATAAATAAATAAATATAAAAACTGAGTTAAAAAATACATGGCGTCTTTGCCTTTCTGCATATGGAATGCTGTGAGGATCTTAACAAGCAAAGCGTTGTCCTGAGTAGCCCCTTTGAAGTAGTGGAATATTTCATTTTCCTTTTTCTTTTTTGACTTTCCATTTTCTTGATTATTTACTTGAATAAATAGACAGGAATTGAGAGGGAAGTGAGGGATAGAGAGTTTGAGACACAGAGAGAGACACCTGTATCACTTCTGCACCACTTGTAAAGATTTCCTCCGGCAGGTGGGGACCATGGTCTTGAAGCCCAGTCCTCCTGCATTGTAACATGTGTGCTTAACTGGGTGTGGCACCACCAAGAAAGGAGAAATCTACAGGGCCAGGGTGGGGGTAAATAGCATATGTTTATAGAAAGGGACTCTCATGCCTGAGGTTTCAAAAGTCTCAGATTCAATCACTCGACACCATATCCCCCCCGAACCACCATCTGGTGACAGAGATTGAGAGAGAGAGAGAGAGAGAGAAAGAGAGAGAGAGAAATCTACACACAGAGACCAACTAGAGCACTACTCAGCTCTGGTTTGTGGCCTGTTGTGGAATGAATCTGGCTGGCTCTTTGGGGCCTCAGGGGAAAAAGTGAAGGTCTTTTGTATAACCAAAGGTTATACAACTTCTTTTGTATAAACCAAATCCCCACCCCTGCCCCCCCTTTCTTTCTCTCCCCCCATCAGGGTCTTGTTTTTTCCATAAAACAACAAGAGCTGAGACAGCATTGACAAGAATAACATTAACAACAACAACAACGGTAACAATAAGGGCAAAAAAATGGGAATAACAACCTCCAGGAACAGTGGATTTGTAGTGCAAGCAGGCACTGATCGCCAGCCATAATACAAACAAACAGGCAAAAAAAGAAGAAAAAGAAAAAGAAATAAGTAAAGAAAACAAGAGCTGAGCAGTGCTCTGGTAAAAATTAAAACATAACATTAATGAGAGTCCGGCAATAACGCAGCAGGTTAAGCGCGCTTGATGCAAAGCTCAAGGACGGGAGAAAGGATCTCGGTTCAAGCCCCCGGATCCCCACCTGCAGGGGAGTTGCTTAGCAGGCAGTGAACACCCTCCTAGAATGGCAACAACAGCAACAGCAACAGCAACATCAGTGCAGGGGGAGTGTTCTAGGAAAGGAAAAGTAGACCTAAGAGTCCTTCCTCTCCCCCCCGCCCTCCACCCAGGTTTATGTCTGTGGTTCCATGCCTACAGTAGGAATCCACTGCTCCTAGAGGCAATCCCCGACCCCCCCACCCCCGCTTTGTATGGCCCTGGTTGTTCATCATTACCTTTGTTATTAATGCTGTCATTGTTGTCCGATAGGACAGAGAGAAATCCGGAGAGGAGGGGAAGACAGAGAGGGGGAGAGAAAGTTAGAAACCTTGGGGTGGGGGTTGGGAGGGGGCTTGAGTGTAGCGCTGTGGTTTGGGAGCACATGGTACAAAGTGCAAGGACCAGGGTGGGCATCCCAGGTTGAGAGCCTCTCGCATGGCGGGTGGGGGTGGGGGGAGGCTCGAAGAAGCAGTGAAGCGGGTCTGCAGGTCTGCTTCCGGCCATGTGTACTTAACCCTCTGCACTACCACCCGGGCCTCCCCAGTCCCTCCATTCTTTCCAGAGAGAGAGACAGAGACAGAGAGAGAGAGACAGAGAGAGAGACAGAGACAGAGTACTGGGTGTGAGAAAGACATGAAAACAACACACCACTGCCTTTGGAGTTCCATCTCTTTTCTTTTTTTTTTTTAATATTTATTTTATTTATTTATTCCCTTTTGTTGCCCTTGTTGTTTTATTGTTGTAGTTATTATTGTTGTTGTTGTTGTTGGTTAGGACAGAGAGAAATGGAGAGAGGAGGCCATCCCCGACCCCCCCACCCCCACTTTGTATGGCCCTGGTTGTTCATCATTACCGTTGTTATTAATGCTGTCGTTGTTGTCCGATAGGACAGAGAGAAATCCGGAGAGGAGGGGAAGACAGAGAGGAGGAGAGAAAGATAGACACCTGCAGACCTGCTTCACCTCCTGTGAAGCGACTCCCCTGCAGTTGTGGAGCCAGGGTTCGAACAGGGATCCTTATGCAGGTCCTTGTGCTTTGCGCCACCTGCACTTAACCTACTGAGCTACAGCCCGACTCCCAGTTCCATCTCTTTTCATCCTCAGTGGTTCTCACTGTGGTTTCTTAGATTTCTTCCTATGAAATGAAAAGTTACATTGTGGCGGTCCAGAAGGTTGCGCGGTGGATAAATAAAGTATTGGACCTTCAACGACGAGGAGGTCCTGAGTTCGACCCCTGGCAGCACAGTACCAGAGTGATGTCTGGCTCTTTTTCTGTCTCCCATCGTATCTTTCTGCTTCAGAAATAAGTACAATCTTAAATAAAATAAAATTAAATGAAAATAAAGTGACAAACCTTTGTGTCCTGAACCCTATTACCATGTAAATGGATAGTTTTAGTGATGCCTCCATCAGAGGGCATGTGTCACATGGTGAGGGGACTCAAGGCAAGAAGGGAGAGAGTGAGAAAATAAATAATTTAAAAAGGGATGGTAGTGGTGGTGTTAGAGGAGGAGGAGGAGGAGGAGGAAGGGGGGCCCAGTCAATGAATTAAAGTGAAGCAGTCAATTAATTAATTACTCAAAAATCAATTTTTTTCTGGGCTCAGGGTAGGTGTATTTAGGAAACAATATACCCCTCCCAAAGGGGAGAGGGATGAATTCTTAGAAAAGAAAGAAGAGGCCTAATCCCTCCACCTTTTCTGTGTGTGTATGCCTATGTGTGTGGGGGGATGTCAATGTGTAAATGGCCTTTATACACGCGTGCACACACACACACACACACACACGCACCAACATCTGTGGAGTTCCACCTATTTTCATCTTTGTTGCTGTCTCGTACACTCTTAGATGTTCTCATTTTAAATGTAAAATGATGTTTTAGACTGAACCTTTTCTGATCACATGCAAAGAAATGGCATTTTTCCGGGTTACTTTCATCCATCTCTCTCTCTCTCCCTCCCTCCCTCCCTGCCCCCCCAAAGTATTTTATTAGAGATGGGACTTAGAACAAAAAAATGTGTGTGTGTGTGTGTGTGTGTGTGTGTGTGTGTGTTTGTGTGAGAGAGAGAGAGAGAGAGAGAGAGAGAGGAGAGGGTTGAGTATATGCCTGTCTTTTGGTAGGTCACCCTCTTCCACACTTTTCACCATTAACAAAGAAATAGGTTTATCACAGAGACTCTCATGCCTGAGTCTACCACCTACCAGGTTCGATTCTCCACCCCCCCAACATAAAGGAGAGTTGAGCAGTGCTGGGGTGGGGGGCAAGAAGGAGGATAAACAAGGGCAACAAAAGGGGGAAAAATGGCCCCTGGGAGCAGTGGATTCATGGTGCAGGCAAGGAGCCCAGCAATAACCCTGGAGGGATAAGAAGAAGAAGAAGGAGGAGGAGTAGGAGGAGAAGGAGGATAAAGATAAATAGATATAATATATATATATAATGGTATATATATTTCAATCATAGAAACTGAGGCACTGAAATAGGCAGATGGGAACACTGGCCTTTTCTGGTTTGACAGTGGTGTGCTTTGCCTGGGGCCTCTAGCCAGAAAAGGCATGGTGGTATGCAGCAGGCTCACAGGAGACCTTTCTCTTTCTCTCTCTCTCTCTCTCTCTCTCTCTCTCTCTTTCTCTGTTTCCTTCCTTCCTCCCTCCCTTCCTTCCTTCCTTCCTTCCTTCCTTCCTTCCTTCATGGGTAGTGTTGTTAATGGTTTACAGTCGACAGAAAAATAAAACAGTTTGTACATGCACAACATGTCTTATCTTTCCACATAACTCTTCAACCCCCTCTAGGTTCTCCTCTCTCATCATGTCCCAAGAGCTGAACACTCCCCCCCCCCCGACCCTGACCCCCACCCCAGAGTCTGTTACTTCCATGCCATAGATGACAGACTGACATCTTTCTCTCATTAGTATTTCAATGCTGGAAGCAAAGAGCTTGTTCATGGCTCCTCCTCCTCTACCTCTGCCTCTGCCTGCATCTGTAGCCTCGAGTTCCCCCTCCCCCGCGGAAGAAATTTCTTTTATTCATTTATTTTATTTTTCATGGGGAAATGACCACTGACCACAAGTTGGGGAGATGGAGACCAGGAGGTGTGTCCTTTCTTTTGTAAGGAGAATGAATGAATGAATGAATGAATGAACTGGATCTCGCCAGTGTGGACTATCCTTTCAAAGGCTTCATTCAGATAGTCCCAGGTTTGGGGAGGGATGGTCTTTTTTATCTTCCCTCAACACTCAACTGTTGTTGTTGTTGATGTTTCCAAGCTGCAGAGAGAGGGGGGAGGGGGGAATGAAATGTGCTTTCTTTTTTCTTTTCTTTTCTTTTCTTTCTTTTTTTTGTTTTTTGGTTTTTTTGTTTGTTTGTTTGTTTTGTTGTTGTTTTCAAGTTGAGGTAGCTCGAACTGTTTTCCTGAGGCCAAAGTAGTCCAGCATGAAATTTAGTCGGGGGTGGGTGTTTGTAGAGGGAGGAGAAGGAAAAATTAAAAGAGAAAGCAAGCAAGCAAGCAAAGAAAGGGTGAGTGAAAGAGCATAATGTTTATGCAAACATACTCAAGCACTGAGACTCCAAGGTCCCAGGTTCCAGCCCCCACACCACCATAAGCCACAGCTGAGCAGTGCTGTTGGGAGAAGGAGAAGGAGGAGGAGGAGGAGGAGGAGAAGGACACACCCTGCTTTCTGTATTCTTTCCTCTTCTTTCACAAGTAGTGAAGCAGGGCTGCAGGTGTCTCTCTTTCTCTCCCCCACTCCCCCCACCCCTTCCCTCTCAATTTCTGGCTATCTCTATCCAAGACATAAAGATAATTTAGTGATCCGGGAGGTGGCCTGATGGATAGAGCACTGAACTCTCAAGCATGAGGCCCCCGAGTTCAACCCCCCCCCCCGGTAACATATGTACCAAGGTGATGTCTGGTTCTTTCTGTCTCCTCCTGTCATTTTCATAAATAAATAAATAAATAAATAAATAAGGGGGTCAGTCGGGCATGAGCACAGCAGGTCAAGTGTGCATGTGGCACAAAGGGCAAGGACCACCTGTGTGAGGATCCCGGTTCAAGCACCTGGCTCCCCACCTGCAGGGGAGTTAGTTGCTTCACAAGCAAGCAGCAGTGAAGCAGGTCTGCAGATGTCTATCTTTCTCTCTGTCTTCCCCTCCTCCATCCAACAAAGGCGACGAAAATAAACCAAAGACAACAAAAGGGAATAAATAAGTAAATAAATAAAATATTTTTAAAAGATAATTTGTTTATCTTGAGAGAGAATGATGCACAGCCTTCTCTTCTCTCCTGACGCCCCACCCCCCCAACACACACACACACACACACACACACACACACAATCTGTTAAGCTCTCTCAGGCATGTAATAGACAATGAATATACTAAAATAGAATCAGACACGAGAGAAAGGGACCCAGGTGATACCAAGATTATGCAAAAGACTCATGTATTGGACTCCTCTAAGGTTACAACTTCAGTCAGTCCCTGGTGCCTTCACAAAACCTGTACGTGCAAGAGAGGGAATCCTGTTCCTCAGTAGCTCTTGAGATGAACAACAGCAGAAATAAAGCTTTGTGACACACAACCCCCAGCTTTATTCATTCATACATTCATCAAGCAAGCAAGCAAGCAAGCAAGCAAGCAATGTGTGTTGTTCCCCTCCCCCAGTTTTATTTTCTAAAGGAATGTGTGTGTGGTCTTGGACAGACATGATACATATTATATACAGACATTTCTTTTCTGCTCCATATAGATATATAAATCCAGTGAATAAAAAATGGTGGGGGGTGAGGGAAAGGAAATTGGGGGCTGTGGCTACCTACCAGGTACCCTTTCTCTGAGGAATCCCCAACACTCTAACACTCTGCTCACCACCACCCTTCACCCTTCACTTCACTCCACTCCACTCCACCCCAACCCACCCACTCATTTACAATGCAAATTTCTGGCCAGAAAGATACAAAGTGTTGCCAAGCAGGGGTAGAGAGGATAATGGTTATGCTAAGAGACCCTCATTCCTGAGGCTCCACGACCACGGCCAGGAAGCCTGTGGCTATTCAAGGAGCCAGAGTGCAACATCATTCAGACTTCCGTTCCAACTCGCAAATTCTTCTGCCAGAGACTAAGTCCCAGGGGAGTGCTGGTCGACCCGCCGGCTCCACAAGGCGGCAGTCCAGGAAACGGCAGGGTGGCGGGGTGGCGGGGTGGCGCGGTGGCGGGATCCTGGGATCCTAAGGCGGACTTCATCCAGCGATTAAGTCCCAAGGTACTGCTGGTCGACCCACCGGCTCCACAACGAAGGCGGTCCGGGGTCCGGGGGTGCCACGGCAGACTTCATCCAGATGCCCGATCTACCCGCGAGCAGCTCCGCCAGCGACAAAGTCCCAAGGGACTGCTGGTCGACCCGCCGCCTCCACACCGCGGGCCAATGATCCATCCGGTGGCCGCGCTGCGACGGCGGACTCTGCCGCCATCCGGAGTCGGGAGCGGCTGCTGGTCGACCCACGGCCGGTCTAGGAGGACGGGCGCGAGCACCTCGCCGACGCCTCGAGGCGCTTTGCCACCCCCCACACCCGCCTCCCGGGCAGCGGGTGGGCGGGCGGGCAAGAGCGCCCGCGAGGGCCCTGCGGCGGGCCAGGCAAGAGCTCCCGCGAGGGCCCGGCGGCGGGCCGGGCGTTTGCGCGAACGCGCCGCCGCACTCAGGGAGTGCGCCGCGTCCCCCCCCCCCTTCTCCTGAGCCCAGACGCCCAGGCGGAGATGGATGGGAGAAGGCAGGGCAGGGCAGGGGCCAGACGGGATGGATGGATGGACCGACCCCGCCCCTCCACCTCCCCCCCCCCCCGAGAGGGTGGGAGAGGGCGAGAGCAAGACTAACCCTTGTGTTGAGGGCTGACTTTCAATAGATCGCAGCGAGGGAGCTGCTCTGCTACGTAAGAAACCCTGACCCAGAAGCAGGTCGTCTACGAATGGTTTAGCACCAGGTTCCCCACGAACTTGCGGTGCGTGACGGGCGAGGGGGCGGCCGCCTTTCCGGCCGCGCCCCGCTTCCCAGGACGAGCGGCTCTCCGCACCGGCCCGGGTCCCGAACGCGCGGCGGCGGCGGCGACCGTCCGGCCCGACCGGCTGGCCTCAAGCCGCCCGCCCGCGCGCCTGCCCGGGGAACGCCGCGGCTCGGCCCGGCCCGGCCCGGGCCGGCCCAGACCAGACCCACTTCCGCGGGCGGAGGCTCCGGGCTGCCCGACCGGCTGGCATCAAGATGCCCGCCCGCGCGCCTGCCCGGGCAGCGCCGCGGCGGTGTCGCAAGGCCGGCAACACTCACTCCCCTAGTAAACTGCAGCTATGGAATGCGTCCAGAGAGTGGTATGCGCACAGGCCACCAGGGCCCGACAGACCGGCTCGACAGCCGGGCTCCTGGAACTCTCACCCGGCCAAGCGCAGCCAGATCTCTCCCCCCTGCCTCTGCAGCCGGAACTCGGGAGGAGGCGGCGGCAATATAGAAGCGGCCGCCAGGGGGCACCCTACACATCCCCTTGAGCCGAGAAAGTGAAAGTCAGGCCGCCCGCGGCGGCGGCGGCGGCGGCGGCGGACCCGGGCAGGACCGAGGCGGTTGCGGCGGTGGCGGCGGCGGCGGCGGCGGTGGACGCCCGCGGACCCCGGGAGGATCGCCGAGACGGCGGCCCCTGGCAGGATCAGGGCGCGCGCGCGCGCACACACACGCACACACACACACACACACACACACACACACACACACACACACACACACACACGGCCAAGCCGGACATGCATTCCTCAGTGCGTGACTGAGTGACAGAGGGAGGGAGTGCATGGAGGGCAGGGAAACGGGGGAGGAGGGGTGAGGGAGCAGGTGGGAGGGAGTCCATGAGCAAAGGTTAGTGACTGAAGCAGCGGTGCAGGCAGTGGTGGCAGGACCCAGGCAGGAACCCGGCTCCTTGCATTTCTTTCTCTGTGTGCTTAACCGGGTGCACCAACACCCGGCCCCCCAATCTTTCTTTCTGAACTAGGGGGAGGTGTATTAAGAAAACTGTACATCCCTACCCCTAAAGTGTGTTTGGGGGAGAGGGAACAGTAAGTGTTGGGAGGGTCTAGGTAGTTAGTCCCTCTATGGAGAGAGAGAGAGAGAGAGAGAGAGAGAGAGAGAGGGAGAAGAGGGGTGTGGGAAGGACACCTTTGGAGTTCCCTATGGTTTATTGGATTTCTTTCTTTTAAAGGAAAAGTTACAGTTTATGCTGAACCCCTTACAATGTATCCGGATTGTTATATTGAAGAGTAGATTTAAAAAAAAAAAAGGAGGGGGGAAGGCAGGAGGGACAGTCCAGAATATGGCTGAGTTCTGGCAACTGGTCTTGGTCTGTGGGGATCCCACCTGAGACCTCAGCTCCCTCTCTCAAATGAAAATAGATGATAGATAGATAGAGTCGGGGGTTGGGTGGTGGCGTGGCACACTGGGTTAGGCACACATAGTATGCAATGGAAAAAACACACACACACACACACACACATACATATTCCCCTCCCAAGTTATTGCTGGGGCTCGGTGCCTGCACCAGGATTCCACTGCTCCTGGAGGCCTTTTTTTTCTTCCCCCCTCTCAGTTTTGTTGCCCTTGTTTGTATATATTTAAAAAAAAAGAAAAGTCAGTCAATCAATCAAAAATAAATGCTTTTAAAAATTGTATTTATTCCATTTTATAAATAAAACCTAAGAAATTATGTATTTGTGAGGAAGGAGAAATCTACAGGGCCGGGGTGAGGGTAAATAGCATAATGGTTATAGAAAGAGACTCTCATGCCTGAGGTTTCAAAAGTCTCAGGTTCAATCACTGGACACCATACCCCCCCAGCCACCAACTGGTGACAGGGAGAGATAGAGAGAGAGAGAAATCTACACACAGAGACCAACCAGAGCACTACTCAGCTCTGGTTTGTGGGCTGTTGTGGAATGAATCTGACAGGCACTTTGAGGCCTCAGGGGAAAAAGTGAAGGTCTTTTGTATAACCAAAGATTATACAACTTCTTTTGTATAAACCAATCCCCCACCCCTGCCCCCCTTTTCTTCTCCCCCCCATCAGGGTCTTGTTTTTTCCATAAAACAACAAGAGCTGAGACAGCATTGACAAGAATAACATTAACAACAACAAGGACTGTAACAACAAGGGCAAAAAAATGGGAAAAACAACCTCCAGGAGCAGTGGATATGTAGTGCAAGCAGGCACTGAGCTCCAGCCATAATACAAACAAACAGGCAAAAGAAGAAAAAAAAAAAAAAAAGAAAAAGAGAAAAGTAAAGAAAACAAGAGCTGAGCAGTGCTCTGGTAAAAATCAAAACATAACATTAGTGGGAGTCCAGCAGTAGCACAGCGGGTAAAGAGCCCTTGATGCAAAGCTCAAGGACTGGCTGACCCTGGTTCTGAGGATCCCGGTTCAGGCCTCCGGATCCCCACCTGCAGGGGAGTCCCTTCACAGGCAGTGAACACCCTCCTAGAATGGCAACAGCAACAGCAGCGCAGGGGGAGTGTTCTAGGAAAGGAAAAGTAGACCTAAGCATCCTTTCTCTCCCCCCCACCCCCCACCCAGGTTTATGTCTGTGGTTCCATGCCTACAGTACTAATCCTAGAGGCCATCCCCCACCTGCTTTGTATGGCCCTGGTTGTTCATCATTACCTTTGTTATTATTGCTGTCATTGTTGTCAGATAGGACAGAGAGAAATCCAGAGAGGAGGGGAAGACAGAGAGGGGGAGAGAAAGATGGGGGTTGGGGGGGGAGCTTGACTGTAGCACTGTGGTTTAGGAGCACATGGTACAAAGTGCAAGGACCAAGATGGGCATCCCAGGTCGAGAGCCTCTCCTGTGGTGTGTCCGGGTGGGGGGAGGCTCAAAGAAGCATGAAGCAGGTCTGCAGGTCTGCTCCCTGCCATGTGTACTTAACCCTCTGCACTACCACCCTGGCCTCCCCAGTCCCTCCATTCTTTCCAGAGAGATAGAGAGAGACAGAGACAGAGTACAGGGTGTGAGAAAGACATGAAAACAACACACCACTTCCTTTGGAGTTCCATCTCTTTTCATCCTCAGTGGTTCTCACTGTGGTTTCTTAGATTTCTTCCTATGAAATGAAAAGTTACATTGTGGCGGTCCAGAAGGTTGTGAGGTGGATAAATAAAGTATTGGACTTTCAACGACGAGGAGGTCCTGAGTTTGACCCCTGGCAGCACATGTACCAGAGTGATGTCTGGCTCTTTCTCTGTCTCCCATCGTATCTTTCTGCTTCAGAAATAAGTACAATCTTAAATAAAATAAAATTAAATGAAAATAAAGTGACAAACCTTTGTGTCCTGAACCCTATCACCATGTAAATGGATAGTTTTAGTGATGCCTCCATCAGAGGGCATGTGTCACATGGTGAGGGGACTCAAGGCAAGAAGGGAGAGAGTGAGAAAATAAATAATTTAAAAAGGGATGGTAGTGGTGGTGGTAGAGGAAGAGGAGGAGGAGCAGGAGGAGGAAGGGGTGCCCAGTCAATGAATTAAAGTGAGGCAGTCAATTGATTAATTACTCAAAAATCAATTTTTTTCTGGGCTCAGGGTAGGTGTATTTAGGAAACAATATACCCCTCCCAAAGGGGAGAGGGATGAATTCTTAGAAAAGAAAGAAGAGGCCTAATCCCTCCACCTTTTCTGTGTGTGTATGCCTATGTGTGTGGGGGGATGTCAATGTGTAAATGGCCTTTATACATGCGTGCACACACACACACACACACACACGCACCAACATCTGTGGAGTTCCACCTATTTTCATCTTTGTTGCTGTCTCGTACAAACTTGGATGTTCCCATTTTAAATATAAAATGATATTTTAGTCTGAACATTTTCTGATCACATGCAAAGAAATGGCATTTTTCCAGGTTACTCTCATCCATCTCTCTCTCTCTCCCTCCCTGCCCCCCCCAAAGTATTTTATTAGAGATGGGACTTAGAACAAAAAAGTGTGTGTGTGTGTGTGTGTGTGTGTGTGTGAGAGAGAGAGAGAGAGAGAGAGAGTTGTGTATATGCCTGTATTTTGGTAGGTCACCCTCTTCCACACTTTTCACCATTAACAAAGGAATAGGTTTATCACAGAGACTCTCATGCCTGAGTCTCCCAAGTACCAGGTTCGATTCTCCACCCCCCCCCCAACATAAAGGAGAGTTGAGCAGTGCTGGGGTGGGGGGCAAGAAGGAGGATAAACAAGGGCAACAAAAGGGGGAAAATGGCCCCCAGGAGCAGTGGATTCATGGTGCAGGCAGGGAACCCAGCAATAACCCTGGAGGGATAAGAAGAAGAAGAAGGAGGAGGAGGAGGAGAAGCAGGAGGAGGAGAAAGATAAATATATATAATATAATATAATATATATATATATATATATATATATATATATATATATATATATTGGTATATATATTTCAATCATAGGAACGGAGGCACTGAAATAGGCAGATGGGAACACTGGTCTTTTCTGGTTTGACAGTGGTGTGCTTTGCCTTGGGACATCTGGGGCCTCTAGCCAGAAAAGGCATGGTGGTATGCAGCAGGCTTACAGGAGACCTTTCTCTCTCTCTCTCTCTCTCTCTCTCTCTTTTTCTTTCTGTTTGCTTCCTTCCTTCCTTCCTTCCTTCCTTCATGGGGGGTGTTGTTAATGGTTTACAGTCGACAGAAAAATACAGCAGTTTGTACATGCACAACATGTCTCATCTTTCCACATAACTCTTCAACCCCCTCTAGGTCCTCCTCTCCCATCATGTCCCAAGAGCTTGAACACTCCACCCCCCCCCGACCCCAACCCCCACCCCAGAGTCTGTTACTTCCTTGCCATAGATGACAGACTGACATCTTTCTCTCATTAGTATTTCAATGCTGGAAGCAAAGAGCTTGTTCATGGCTCCGCCTCCTCCGCCTCTGCCTCCACCTGTGTCTGTAGCCTCGGGTTCCCCCTCCCCCGCGGAAGAAATTTCTTATATTCATTTATTTTATTTTTCATGGGGAAATGACCACTGACCACAAGTTGGGGAGATGGAGACCAGGAGGTGTGTCCTTTCTAGAAACAGATAGTGTTTTTGTAAGGAGAATGAATGAATGAATGAATGAACTGTATCTCACCAGTGTGGACCATCCTTTCAAAGGCTTCATTCAGATGCAGATAGTCCCAGCTTTGGGGCGGGATGGTCTTTTTTAACTTCCCTCAACACTCAACTGTTGTTGTTCTTGTTTCCAAGCTGCAGAGAGAGGGGGGAGGGGGGGAATGAAATGTGCTTTCTTTTTTCTTTTCTTTCTTTCTTTTTTGTTTTGTTTCGTTGTTGTTTTCAAGTTGAGGTAGCTCGAACTGTTTTCCTGAGGCCAAAGTAGTCCAGCATGAAATTTAGTGGGGGGTGGGTGTTTGTAGAGGGAGGAGAAGGAAAAAATTAAAAGAGAAAGCAAGCAAGCAAGCAAGCAAAGAAAGGGTGAGTGAAAGAGCATAATATTTACGCAAACAGACTCAAGCACTGAGACTCCAAGGTCCGAGGTTCCAGCCCCCACACCACCATAAGCCACAGCTGAGCATTGCTGTTGGGAGAAGGAGAAGGAGGAGGAGGAGACTGAGGAGGAGAGGAGGAGGTGAAGGAGAAGTTGGAGATGGACACACCCTGCTTTCTGTATTCTTTCCTCTTCTTTCACAAGTAGTGAAGCAGGGCTGCAGGTGTCTCTCTTTCTCTCCCCCACTCCCCCCACCCCTTCCCTCTCAATTTCTGGCTATCTCTATCCAAGACATAAAGATAATTTAGTGATCCGGGAGGTGGCGTGATGGATAGAGCACTGACCTCTCAAGCATGAGGCCCCAGAGTTCAACTCCCCGGTAACATATGTACCGGTGTGATGTCTGGTTCTTTCTGTCTCCTCCTGTCATTCTCATGAATAAATAAATAAATAACTAAGGGAGTCAGTTGGGCCTGAGCACAGCAGGTCAAGCGTGCACTTGGCACAAAGGGCAAGGACCACTGGTGTGAGGATCCCGGTTCAAGCACCCAGCTCCCCACCTGCAGGGGAGTTAGTTGATTCACAAGCAAGCAGCAGTGAAGCAGGTCTGTCTGCAGATGTCTATCTTTCTCTCTGTCTTCCCCTCCTCTCTGTCCTATCCAACAACGGCGACAAAAATAAACCAAAGACAACAAAAAGGAATAAATATGTAAATAAATAAAATATTTTTAAAAGATAATTTGTTTATCTTGAGAGAGAGAGATGCACAGCCTTCTCTTCTCCCCTGATGCCCCACCCCCCCAACACACACACACACACACACACACACACACACACAATCTGTTAAGCTCTCTCAGGCATGTAATAGACAATGAATATACTAAAATAGAATCAGACAGGAGAGAAAGGGACCCAGGTGATACCAAGATTATGCAAAAGACTTTCATGTATTGGACTCCTCTGAGGTTACAACTTCAGTCAGTCCCTGGTGCCTTCACAAAACCTGTATGTGCAAGACAGGGAATCCTGTTCCTCAGTAGCTCTTGAGATGAACAACAGCAGAAATAAGGCTTTGTGACACACAACCCCCAGCTTTATTCATTCATACATTCAGCAAGCAAGCAAGCAAGCAAGCAAGCAAGCAAGCAAGCAAGCAATGTGTGTTGTTCCCCTCCCCCAGTTTTATTTTCTAAAGGAATGTGTGTGTGGTCTTGGACAGACATGATACATATTATATACAGACATTTCTTTTCTGCTCCATATAGATATATAAATCCAGTGAATAAAAAATGGCGGGGGGTGAGGGAAAGGAAATTGGAGGCAGTGGCTACCTACCAGGTACCCTTTCTCTGAGGAATCCCCAACACTCTGCTCACCACCACCCTTCACCCTTCACTTCCCTATGGTTTATTGGAATTCTTTCTTTTAAAGGAAAAGTTACAGTTTATGCTGAACCCCTTACAGTGTATCCGGATTGTTATATTGAAGAGTAGATTTTTTTAAAAAAAAGGAGGGGGGAAGGCAGGAGGGACAGTCCAGAATATTGCTGAGTTCTGGCAACTGGTCTTGGTCTGTGGGGATCCCACCTGAGACCTCAGCTCCCTCTCTCAAATGAAAATACATGATAGATAGATAGAGTCGGGGGTTGGGTGGTGGCGTGGCACACTGGGTTAGGCACACATAGTATGCAATGGGAAAAAAATACACACACACACACACACACACACACACACACACGCGCACACACACACACACACACACACATATTCCCCTCCCAAATTATTGCTGGGGCTCGGTGCCTGCACCAGGATTCCACTGCTCCTGGAGGCCTTTTTTCTTCTTCCCCCCTCTCAGTTTTGTTGCCCTTGTTTATATATATTAAAAAAGAAAAGAAAAGTCAGTCAATCAATCAAAAATAAATGCTTTTAAAAATTGTATTTATTCCACTTTATAAATAAAACTTAAGAAATTATGTATTTGTGAGAAAGGAGAAATCTACAGGGCCGGGGTGGGGGTAAATAGCATAATGGTTATAGAAAGAGACTCTCATGCCTGAGGTTTCAAAAGTTTCAGGTTCAATGACTGGACACCATATCCCCCCCCAACCACCATCTGGTGACAGAGAGAGATAGAGAGAGAGAGAGAGAGAAATCTACACACAGAGACCAACCAGAGCACTACTCAGCTCTGGTTTGTGGCCTATTGTGGAATGAATCTGGCTGGCACTTTGAGGCCTCAGGGGAAAAAGTGAAGGTCTTTTGTATAACCAAAGGTTATACAACTTCTTTTGTATAAACCAAACCCCCACCCCTGCCCCCTCTTTCCTTCTCCCCCCCCATCAGGGTCTTGTTTTTTCCATAAAACAACAAGAGCTGAGACAGCATTGACAAGAATAACATTAACAACAACAACGGTAACAACAAGGGCAAAAAAATGGGATAAACAACCTCCAGGAGCAGTGGATATGTAGTGCAAGCAGGCACTGAGCGCCAGCCATAATACAAACAAACAGGCAAAAAAAGAAGAAAAAAAAAAAGAAGAAAGAGAAAAGTAAAGAAAACAAGAGCTGAGCAGTGCTCTGGTAAAAATTAAAACATAACATTAGTGGGAGTCCGGCAATAGCGCAGCACGTTAAGCGCGCTTGATGCAAAGCTCAAGGATGGGAGGAAGAATCTGGGTTCCAGCCCCAGGATCCCCACCTGCAGGGGAGTCACTTCACAGGTGGTGAACACCCTCCTAGACTGGCAACAACAGCAACAGCAACAGCAGTGCAGGGGGAGTGTTCTAGGAAAGGAAAAGTAGACCTAAGCATCCTTCTTCTCCCCCCCCCACCCCCCACCCAGGTTTATGTCTGTGGTTCCATGCCTACAGTATGAATCCACTGCTCCTAGAGGCCATCCCCACCCACCCCCCCGCTTTGTATGGCCCTGGTTGTTCATCATTACCATTGTTATTATTGCTGTCATTGTTGTTGGATAGGACAGAGAGAAATCCGGAGAGGAGGGGAAGACAGAGAGGGGGAGAGAAAGATAGACACATTGGGGTGGGGGTTGGGAGGGGGCTTGACTGTAGCGCTGTGGTTTGGGAGCTCATGGTACAAAGTGCAAGGACCAGGGTGGGCATCCCAGGTCCAGAGCCTCTCCCATGGCAGTGGGGGTGGGGGGAGGCTCGAAGAAGCAGTGAAGCGGGTCTGCAGGTCTGCTCCCTGCCATATGTACTTAACCCTCTGCACTACCACCCGGGCCTCCCCAGTCCCTCCATTCTTTCCAGAGAGAGAGAAAGAGACAGAGACAGAGACAGAGAGAGAGACAGAGAGAGAGACAGAGACAGAGTACAGGGTGTGAGAAAGACATGAAAACAACACACCACTGCCTTTGGAGTTCCATCTCTTTTCTTTTTTTTTAATATTTATTTTATTTATTCCCTTTTGTTGCCCTTGTTTTATTGTTGTAGTTATTATTGTTGTTGTCGTTGTTGGATAGGACAGAGGGAAATGGAGAGAGGAGGGGAAGACAGAGGGGAGGAGAGAAAGATAGACACCTGCAGACCTGCTTCACCTCCTGTGAAGCGACTCCCCTGCAGGTGGGGAGCCGGGGTTTGAACCAGGATCCTTAT
Organism: Erinaceus europaeus; assembly: GCF_950295315.1. Taxonomy (NCBI): domain Eukaryota; kingdom Metazoa; phylum Chordata; class Mammalia; order Eulipotyphla; family Erinaceidae; genus Erinaceus; species Erinaceus europaeus. Next base: position 167,566 of record NW_026647187.1, on the reverse strand, counting down.
GCTGGTCCTTGTGCTTTGCGCCACCTGCGCTTAACCCACTGCGCTACAGCCTGACTCCCAGTTCCATCTCTTTTCATCTTCAGTGGTTCTCATTGTGGTTTCTTAGATTTCTTCCTATGAAATGAAAAGTTACATTGTGGCGGTCCAGAAGGTTGTGTGGTGGATAAATAAAGTATTGGACTTTCAATGACGAGGAGGTCCTGAGTTTGACCCCTGGCAGCACATGTACCAGAGTGATGTCTGGCTCTTTCTCTGTCTCCCGTCGTATCTTTCTGCTTCAGAAATAAGTACAATCTTAAATAAAATAAAATTAAATGAAAATAAAGTGACAAATCTTTGTGTCCGGAACCCTATCACCATGTAAATGGATAGTTTTAGTGATGCCTCCATCAGAGGGCATGTGTCACGTGGTGAGGGGACTGAAGGCAAGAAGGGAGAGAGTGAGAAAATAAATAATTTAAAAAGGGATGGTAGTGGTGGTGGTAGAGAAGGAGGAGGAGGAGGAGGAGGAAGGGGGGGCCCAGTCAATGAATTAAAGTGAGGCAGTCAATTAATTAATTACTCAAAAATCAATTTTTTTCCGAGCTCGGGGTAGGTGTATTTAGGAAACTATATACCCCTCCCAAAGGGGAGAGGGGTGAATTCTTAGAAAAGAAAGAAGAGGCCTAATCCCTCCACCTTTTCTCTGTGTGTATGCCTGTGTTTGGGGGGGGATGTCAATGTGTAAATGGACTTTATACACACAGGCACACACACACACACGCACACACACGCACCAAAATCTGTGGAGTTCCACCCATTTTTATCTTTGTTGCTGTCTCATACACTCTTATATGTTCTCATTTTAAATGTAAAATGATGTTTTAGTCTGAACCTTTTCTGATCACATGCAAAGAAATGGCATTTTTCCGGGTTACTCTCATCCATCTCTCTCCCTCCCTCCCTCCCTGCCCCCCCAAAGTATTTTATTAGAGATGGGACTTAGAACAAAAAAGTGTGTGTGTGTGTGTGTGTGTGAGAGAGAGAGAGAGAGAGAGAGAGAGAGAGAGAGAGAGAGAGGAGAGAGAGTTGTGTACATGCCTGTCTTTCGGTAGGTCACCCTCTTCCACACTTTTCACCATTAACAAAGGAATAGGTTTATCACAGAGACTCTCATGCCTGAGTCTCCCAAGTACCAGGTTCGATTCTCCACCCCCCCAACATAAAGGAGAGTTGAGCAGTGCTGGGGTGGGGGGCAAGAAGGAGGATAAACAAGGGCAACAAAAGGGGGAAAAATGGACCCCAGGAGCTGTGGATTCATGGTGCAGGCACTGAGCCCAGCAATAACCCTGGAGGGATAAGAAGGAGAAGGAGAAGGAGAAGGAGAAGGAGAAGAAGGAGAAGGAGAAGGAGAAGGAGAAGGAGGAGAAAGATAGATATAATATATATATATATATATATATATATATATATATATATATATATATATTCATTTCAATCATGGGAACGGAGGCACTGAAATAGGCAGATGGGAACACTTGTCTTTTCTGGTTTGACAGTGGTGTGCTTTGCCTTGGGACATCTGGGGCCTCTAGCCAGAAGAGGCATGGTGGTATGCAGCAGGCTCACAGGAGACCTTTCTCTCTCTCTCTCTCTTTCTCTCTCTCTCTCTTTCTCTGTTTCCTTCCTTCCTCCCTTCCTTCCTTCCTTCATGGGGGGTGTTGTTAATGGTTTACAGTCGACAGAAAAATACAACAGTTTGTACATGCACAACATGTCTCATCTTTCCACATAACTCTTCAACCCCCTCTAGGTTCTCCTCTCCCATCATGTCCCAATAGTTGAACACTCTACCCCACCCCGACCCCAACCCCCACCCCAGAGTCTGTTACTGTTACTTCCTTGCCATAGATGACAGACTGACATCTTTCTCTCATTAGTATTTCAATGCTGGAAGCAAAGAGCTTGTTCATGGCTCTGCCTCCTCCACCTCTGCCTCTGCCTGTGTCTGTAGCCTAGGGTTCCCCCTCCCCCGCGAAAGAAATTTCTTTTATTCATTTATTTTATTTTTCATGGGGAAATGACCACTGACCACAAGTTGGGGAGATGGAGAGCAGGAGGTGTGTCCTTTCTAGAAACAGATAGTGTTTTTGTAAGGAGAATGAATGAATGAATGGATGAATGAATGAACTGGATCTCACCAGTGTGGACCAACCTTTCAAAGGCTTCATTCAGATGCAGATAGTCCCAGCTTTGGGGCAGGATGGTCTTTTTTATTTTCCCTCAACATGCAACTGTTGTTGTTGTTTCCAAGCTGCAGAGAGAAGGGGGAGGGGGGGAATGAAATGTGCTTTCTTTTTTCTTTTCTTTCTTTTTTGATTTTGTTTGTTTGTTTGTTTTGTTGTTGTTTTCAAGTTGAGGTAGCTGGAACTGTTTTCCTGAGGCCAAAGTAGTCCAGCATGAAATTTAGTGGGGGGTGGGTGTTTGTAGAGGGAGGAGAAGGAAAAATTAAAAGAGAAACAAGCAAGCAAGCAAGCAAAGAAAGGGTGAGTGAAAGAGCATAATGTTTATGCAAACAGACTCAAGCACTGAGACTCCAAGGTCCCAGGTCCAGCCCCCCACACCACCATAAGCCACAGCTGAGCAGTGCTGTTGGGAGAAGGAGGAGAAGGAGAAGGAGAAAGAGAAGGAGAAGAAGAAGAAGGAGGAGGAGGAGGAGGAGGAGGAGGAGGAGAAGGACACACCCTGATTTCTGTATTCTTTCCTCTTCTTTCACAAGTAGTGAAGCAGGGCTGCAGGTGTCTCTCTTTCTCTCCCCCACTCCTCCCACCCCTTCCCTCTCAATTTCTGGCTATCCTATCCAAGTAAAGATAATTTAGTGATCCGGGAGGTGGCGTGATGGATAGAGCACTGAACTCTCAAGCATGAGGCCCCCGAGTTCAACCCCCGGTAACATATGTACCGGGGTGATGTCTTGTTCTTTCTGTCTCCTCCTGTCATTCTCATAAATTAATTAATTAATTAATTAATAAGGGAGTCAGTCGGGCGTGAGCACAGCAGGTCAAGCATGCAGGTGGCACAAAGGGCAAGGACCACAGGTGTGAGGATGCCGGTTCAAGCACCCGGCTCCCCACCTGCAGGTGAGTTAGTTGCTTCACAAGCAAGCAACGATGAAGCAGGTCTGTCTGCAGATGTCTATCTTTCTCTCTGTCTTCCCCTCCTCTCTGTCCTATCCAACAATGGCGACGAAAATAAACCAAAGACAACAAAAGGGAATAAATAAGTAAATAAATAAAATATTTTTAAAAGATAATTTGTTTATCTTGAGAGAGAGAGAGATGCACAGCCTTCTCTTCTCCTCTGACGCCCCCCCCCAAACACACACACTATCTGTTAAGCTCTCTCAGGCATGTAATAGACAATGAATATACTAAAATAGAATCAGACAGGAGAGAAAGGGACCCCGGTGATACCAAGATTATGCAAAAGACTTTCATGTATTGGACTCCTCTGAGATTACAACTTCAGTCAGTCCCTGGTGCCTTCACAAAACCTGTACGTGCAAGACAGGGAATCCTGTTCCTCAGTAGCTCTTGAGATGAACAACAGCAGAAATAAGGCTTTGTGACACACAACCCCCAGCTTTATTCATTCATACATTCAGCAAGCAAGCAAGCAAGCAAACAAGCAATGTGTGTTGTTCCCCTCCCCCAGTTTTATTTTCTAAAGGAATGTGTGTGTGGTCTTGGACAGACATGATACATATTATATACAGACATTTCTTATCTTCTCATATATAAAAATATATATATATAAATCCAGTGAATAAAAAAATGGCAGGGGGGTGAGGGAAAGGAAATTGGGGGCGGTGGCTACCTACCAGGTACCCTTTCTCTGAGGAATCCCCAACTCTCTGCTCACCACCACCCTTCACAATTCACTTCACTCCACTCCACTCCACCCCAACCCACCCACTCATTTACAATGCAAATTTATGGCCAGAAAGATACAAAGTGTTGCCTAGCAGGGGTAGAGAGGATAATGGTTATGCTAAGAGACCCTCATTCCTGAGGCTCCACAACCAAGACCAGGAAGCCTGTGGTGATTCAAGGAGCCAGGGAGCAACATCATTCAGACTTCCTTTCCAACTCACAAATTCTTCTGCCAGAGACTAAGTCCCAGGGGAGTGCTGGTCGACCCGCCGGATCCACAAGGCGGCAGTCCAGGAAAAGGGTGGCGGGGTGGCGGGGTGGCGCGGTGGCGGGATCCTAGGATCCTAAGATGGACTTCATCCAGCGATTAAGTCCCAAGGGAGTTCTGGTCGACCCTCCGGCTCCACAATGAAGGCAGTCTGAGATTTGGGATCTGGGGTCCAGGGGTGCCATGGCGGACTTCATCCAGATGCCCCGTCGACCCGCGAGCCACTCCTCCAGCGACCAAGTCCCAAGGGAGTGCTGGTCAACGCGCCAGCTGCTCAGGCAGCAACCAAATCCCAAGGGACTGCTGGTCGACCCACCGGCTCCACAATGAAGGCGGTCTGGGATCCGGGATCCGGGGTCCGGGGGTGCCATGGCGGACTTCATCCAGAAGTCAGTAAAATAAGTATATAAGTAAAATATTAATGATTGAAGACAGAGTGTGTGAGAGCATGTGAGAGTTAGAGACAGAGAAGGCGAGAAGAGAAATAGATGAGTTGGAAAGACACCAGAATTCAAAAACCTCCTACACTGTGTTCATTGATGGCAGGTTCAAACCTGGCTTGTAGAGATTGTAAGGCAGCAGCTCTGATGCCCACAGACCCCAGACAAACCCAGCCTTCACCATATGCTGTACTACCAGACCTGACAGTAATGTGTGTGTGTGTGTGTGTGTGTGTGTGTGTGTGTCTGTCTGTCTGTCTGTCTGTGTCTGTGTGTGCTCAGAGCTCACCTGTAGTAGTCTCAGAGCATGGGTGGCAAGGTAGCCAGCCTCACCTGCAACTTATGTACGGAGAACCTAGCTGGTTAGGGCAAGCCAGCTAGCCCAGATTCTGGCTAAGCAAGAAAGCACATGCAAAGGGACTCTCATGTCTCCCTCTCCTGAGTTCCTGATTCAATCTCATGCCTCACTATCATCCAAACACAGTCAAAGGGGTAAGCTGGGGCACGCCTCAGAATTCAGGGGCAGGAGCCTGTCCAGTCACGTTTGGCTGCCTACTCAACCTCCAGACTCTCAGTGTTGGTATGCATGAGACCCTTTCTGTTTCATTTGGTTTAAATCCCCCCTGCTTAACACTATTCTATTTACATAACCACTTCATTCTATTTATATAACCGCTGTTAACAAGCACCTCCCTCCAGGGCATTGGTTCAATCCCCACTGTTTCATGATATGTTTTTGCTCCACCCCCCTCCTTGTCACACCCTGATCCTCTCCTTGTCACACTCTGATTGTCACCAGTCACTTTTCTCTCCACCCTCTCTATGTCACACCCTGTTTCCACCCTACTTGGCAAGTATATATAAAGACAGCATTGTGAGTTTTAGAGTACTTTACCTTGAGTTTAGCTTAGCTCGGCTTAGATTGTGCTGCGTCCTGCATGAATAAAGAGATACTGCCTACAGCTCAACTATGAGTCCCTGGTCGTCTGTTACCCGCCCGTGCCCGTGAAGCCAGCCCGGCGAAAACAACCTAACCCGTCGAAAACGACATCTCAGTACAGTGCTCAGGGCAGCAGATTACAAGCCCAGAATGAACCAAGAAAGAGCTGTGTTTCAACATAGATGGGAACTGTGTTTGACCAAACAATAGTGGATGAACCCGGCCCCTTACACCTACCCTTTGGGTCCGGCTAAGTCAATTGCTCCTGTGGCCTCACAATCCCTGATCATGGTGTCCTGGTTTCCACACATCACACTCAGAGAGATTCCCAGAAGTAGGCATGCATGAGTGTCCCATAAAAAGTCGCTCTGATTGCAGGAAGCACAAACAACCCGGGCCCTTGCTATGGAGAGACAAAAGGAAGATTTGTGCATCCATTGGCTGAATTAGGAGTTTCCAGTGGAGATCATAGATGGGAACACTCGTATTTTCTGGTTTGACAGTGGTGTGTGCCGGGATAGCCTGAGGGTACTTCTTCCCGAGCTACTGCTCTCTGGGTTGGAGAGAACTCAACTGGAGCTGATCTAGGCTGCTGTGTGGGAGAGGGATCAGGAACTCGTGCTGCACCAACTTCCGCAGGAGATACACTCTGGAACTCTCGGAGCCGGAAAACAATTTCCCAGTGTCTTTAATCAGAAGAGCAACTGTTTTTATACTCTCCTAGTAGGGTGGAAACAGGATGTGATATAGAGACGGTGGAGAGAAAAGTGACTGGTGAAAATCAGAGTGTGACAAAGAAGGGATCAGTGTGTGACAAGGAGGGGGTGGAGCAGGAGAGAATCCTATCATAGAACCACCAATGCCCTGGAGTGCTTTATGTAAAAGTGATTTATGTAAATAGACCAAAGCTTGGATCAGTAAAATCCCTATATAGGCATATGGTTAAGCAGAAGCCAGGGGGAGATGGCAACTACCCAACAGTGTGCTTTGGTTTTTGGATTCCTAACTCACAGCCTATCTACGCAGGAGGGGCGTTAGTGGCTAGGGAATGATTGACTGCAGTCTTTGCCAATCTGTGGAGCAGGGGCTCTGTGCCGTGATTGGCTGTGAGGGCGGAACAGGCGGGCTTAGTTTACCTCTGCACCGCCTGTTTTGCACAGGGCAAAATCTTTGAAAATTTTTTTCTGGGCTAAGGTACATTTTACAGTTTTAAAGAAAGTGGTCTAATCAGTATTATTGGCCAAGTCAAGGACCGGAGCACAAAACGGAGGGGTGGTGGTGTAGGGAGGCAGTCTGGACAAGGAAGCGCATAGGGGTTAGGGTTAGCCAGTTTGATCCTGGCTCCAAGTAACAGGGAAAGCCAGAACCGGGTTTGATTTGGATGGTTTAGTCTTAGTTTTAGTTTTAGGGATTGGGTTTTTTGGTGAGGCTAAAAATGTAAGCTCTTCTGTAACTGCAGCTATTTCTTTCATTAATTGAAGCTGCTCTCTCCGATCAGCAAGGACCTTGCGGAGGGTGGAAATTCCTGTAAGGGCTCCTGATCGTGCCCACCTTACAGAAGGATTGTCAAGGAGAGGCTCAGGCTGGAGAGCAGGGGCACGGATATAGGGAGGGGAATTAAAGGGAGGAGGATACCAATCAGGATTGTAGTATCTGGCAGCCTCTTTTTCTAGCAAAGCCTCATTCTCCACGGGAAGTGCTTCAGGAGAGGGAGGGTTTTGTAAAATTGGATAGAGGCGGGGGAAAGAATGCTGGGTTTCATTCTCATGTGAATTAGCAATAGGAGAGTCAATGGAGGGAATTTTACTAAGTGCAGTGGGAACTGTAGGGAGGGGAATAGGGCTTTTACTTTCATCAGGTCCTGGGAGGCTTTTATTTTGACTGGGTACAGGGGGATCAAGATCAATAATCACAGAAGGGCATGGGGATGGGTACTTTGTCCTGGACGGTGGACTAGAAAGTTGCTGGAGGACCTCTTCACACTCTGTAATAAGGTTTTTAATATCAGGGTGGTTATTATAGATTTTTAAGATATCATTAATTAAATTCCAGTAACAAAAGGCAGAAACAGGTACACGTTCAGGACCAAAAGACTGATAGTGATCCTTAAGACAGTCACCAATTCTCCTCCAATACTTCTCATCTATAGTGCCTTCCTGGGGGAACCAGGGGCAAATATTTCCAATATAATCTAAAAACTTCTTTAATTCTTTCTTTTTAACCCTATTTCTTCATGTCTTGAGTGACACCTTGAGTCCTTTAATGAATAAATAGTTTGCTGAATTCATGTCCCATAGTATTGCTTACCTCAGCCTCTGTGACACTCTCCTCCAGATGCGACTCATGGTCGGGTATCTCCGTGGCGATCTATGAGAGTCATTGTGTTACACCCCTCGGGCCACGGTGACTCAGTGAATTCGGGTAGGCCTACCCTCTTGATCAGTGGAGTTTCTAGGTCCAGAAGGCTTCTTACCCCAAGTTCCAGGCGCCAGAATGCCCTGACCAGCAGGGCGGTGAACAGGGGCTAGGAACCCAATGAGATCTGAAATTAAGGAACATGAGACATGAAAAATGACAGCAAGTCAAGTTTCTGATCAAGCTGTAAAATTTTATTTTGAATACAGGCATTATAAGGCTTTGGGGAAAAAGAGGGAATGCTGGAGGAGGGGGGAAGGGTAGCAAACTGCTAAGAGGAGTGTTCCTTGTAACAAATGGCAGGAACCAAACTGTGTGTTGACTCACTTGAATACTGATAAATGGTATACCTAAGGGGAAATGGCCTGCCCAGGGGTGAATTAACACTTGTCTTGAGGGGTTCCGTTGTCTCAAAGCTTATCATCTATCAAGCAGAGAAATGGCTCCTGGCAGGAAACAAAGGGGAGGTGTAAGGGGACGGGTTGATCCACTATTGTTTGGTCAAACACAGTTCCCATCTATGTTGAGATACAGCTCTTTCTGGGTTCTTTATGGGAATGTAATCTGCTGTCCACTGAGAAGTGGACTGGGAGCCTGGAGGCTGAGTATGTAGTCAAACGTGACTGGACAGCGTCCTACCCCTGAATTCTGAGGGGTGCCCCAGCTTCCTCCGATGGCAGTGTTTGGAATAGTGAGGCATGAGATTGAATCAGGAACTCAGGAGAGCAAGACATGAGAGTCCCTTTGCATATGCATTCTTGCTTAGCCAGAACTGGGCTAGCTGGCTTTCTGAGACACTGCATTACTACCCTAATCCAGAGCTTTGCAGGTCTCTAGCTAAAAATATTTTCAGATCTCTACATGTTACACACACACACACACACACATATATATATATATATGGAGAGAGAGAGAGAGAGGGACACTGATGTAGTCATTTTTTACAATGGATTCGATATGACATTCAGACAATTGATTGCTAAAACTTGGAGAGAAACTGTGCATCAGAAAATAATTGTCCAAAGGAGTAAAATCTCAAAATCATTAGCTGTATGCAGCTCCAACGGGACAGAGCGAAAAAGACTTGAGAAGGAACTCATCAAGGAGACTCTCCACATGGACAGGCACCACAAGTTTCCTAGTCTGGCAACAGACACAGTGTATCTGGTAGTTCCCAGTGCAAGCCTCAGGGCAAAAACCTCTCCCTCTTCAGTCTTTTTACATCTGAAAAGAAGAAAAGTGATCAAGGGCCAAAGAGAGCTGCAATGTTGTCAATATTGATCGGTAGATCAGAATGTACCAAGTGTTTTGCAAAAAAAAATCACTTTATTATAAACTGTGAGTGATACTGGCATGGAAATGAGGAGACAGAATATGGCTTGTGTCAGAAAGACTTACAAACTGATGCTCCTGTAGCCTAGGTGAAATCGCCAACACAACAAACCAGAGCTCAGCAGTGCTCTGGTAACTCTCTTTGTATATCTGGGCCTGTCAGTAAAATAAGTATATAAGTAAAATATTAATGAGTGAAGACAGAGTGTGTGAGAGCATGTGAGAGTTAGAGACACAGAAGGCGAGAAGAGAAATAGATGAGTTGGAAAGAGACCAGAATTCAAAAACCTCCTACACTGTGTTCATTGATGACAGGTTCAACCCTGGCTTGTAGAGATTGTAAGGCAGGAGCTCTGATGCCCACAGACCCCAGACAGCCCCAGCCTTCACCACATGCTGTACTACCAGACATGACAGTAATGTTTGTGTGTGTGTGTGTGTCTGTCTGTCTGTGTGTGTGTGTCTGTGTGTCCTAAGAACTCACCTATAGTAGTCTAAGAGCATGGGTGGCAAGGTAGCCAGCCTCACCTGCAACTTATGTACAGAGAACCTAGCTAGTTAGGGAAAGCCAGCTAGTCCAGATTCTTGCTAAGCAAGAATGCATATGCAAAGGGACACTCATGTCTTGATCTCCTGAGTTCCAGATTCAATCTCATGCCTCACTATCATCCAAACACTGCCAACGGGGGAAACAGGGGCACCCCTCAGAATACAGGGGTAGGACCCTGTCCAGTCATGTTTGGCTGCATACTCAGCCTCCAGGCTCCCAGTCCACTTCTCAGTGGACAGTAGATTACACGCCCAGAAAGAACCCAGAAAGAGCTGTGTCTCAACATAGATGGGAACTGTTTTTGAGCAAACAATAGTGGATTAACCCGGCCCCTTACACCTCCCCTTTGGGTCCTGTTAAGGCAATAGCTCCTGTGGCCTCACAATCCCTGATCACGGTGTCCTGGTGTCCACACATCACACTCAGAGAGATTCCCAGAAGTAGGCATCCATGTGTGTCCCATACAAAGTCGCTCTGCTTGCAGGAAGAACAAACTCCCTGAGCCCTTGCTATGGAGAGACAAAAGGAAGATGGATGCCTCCATTGGCTGAATTAGGAGTTTCCAATGGAGATCACAGCCCCGCCCCTAAACTGAGGGCCTGGCTGCTGCTAATACAGGCAATTGGAAACACCTGTTACCAGTTGGGATCTGAGGACATACTCAGGAATTCCTCCAGGAGCTAGCAGGCTGGAAGACCTCCTGACCCCAGGATAGCTGTGCTCCTAGTTGGGAGGGACTTCTGTCCAGAGGTGAGAATATTCCCTAGAAACAAGAAAGTACTTCAGTTTCCAAAGGATTTGAAACCCCATGAGGCACATGGAAAAGACTTTTCACAGCCATCAAAACACCCTCTTTCAGAACTTTGGAAGCTTCAGGTTTGCGTGGAAAATCTGGACATTGGTGTTCATCAGTACCACAGATCCTTTAACTTCGGCCCAATAGAGGGAAAGCACAAGTGTGGGCCAGGGGGATAGAGTTTCACTTCTCTTGAGCTGGGCTCTCATGGAATAAGGATAAGGATGCGGTGCAGGAAATTGAGGAGGGCTGCATTTAGGCTGAGTGTCAGCCTCAGGGCCCTGGAGAATGGGAGTCAAGCACAGAGGGCCTGGACAGCTGCAGCTGGAGATGGACATATGCCTGTTACCTGCAGCAGGATCGCTGTCTCCTCAGTTCCCCAATGTACTACGTCATATGCAGGAGACTAAATATTCCAAAGGGCAAAGAAAGGAAAATTTCAACACCAGGAAGTCCGAGATCACAATGCATGCACTGACTTCCAATAAGGGCCCAGTGAAGAAGGCACGTACAGACAGTCAGAGAGACATAATGACAGTGACAGAAAAGGACGGAAATTCTGGCCCTGTGTTGATCAGTGCCAGAGCACTGAAGACAAACCCTCCATGCCCATGCATACCTCTTACAAGTGGCATTTATTTTATGTGTGAGGGGAAAGTTTACAGTTTGAACATCTAGGCCATAGCCCAGTCTGAGAAGCAACACTTGGCCTGCAGCCCACTCTCAAAACTGCCCTCGCCTCTCCATTTGGAAGTAGTCTTAGTGATGCTCCAGCCAAGATGCAGGATGGTGTATTGCATCTCCCTGGTCCAGCCTCAGACTGTGCTGTGTGCAGGGAACTGCACTATGTCTATTTCTTTTTTGATTTGCAGTTCTGGGATAGGACTCGGTGGACAAAAAGAGCAAGAGGGAAGTAGATGATTTGGCAGCAGTAGTTTGTGCTGAGAGAGATTTGTAGAGTGATAAGAGGTATATGAATGACTCCATGAGATGTCTCCCATGACTGTGGCTCAGAAGGGCCAAGTGTATCCTCATTCTTACCCTAATCCAGAGCTGTGCAGGTCTCTACCTAAAAATATTTTCAGATCTCTACACGTTACATATATATATATATATATATATATATATATATATATAGAGAGAGAGAGAGAGAGAGAGAGAGACAGAGAGAGAGACACTGATGTAGTCATTTTCTACAATGCATTCGGTATGACATTCAGACAATTGATTGCTAAAACCTGCAGAGAAACTGTGCATCAGGAAAAGAATTGTCCAAAGGAGTAAAATCTCAAAATCATTAGCTATATGCAGCTCCAAGGAGACATAGCGAAAAAGGCTTGAGAAGGAACTCATTAAGGACACTCTCCACATGGACAGGCACCACAAGTTTCCTAGTCTGGAAACAGACACAGTGCATCTGGTAGTTCCCATTGCAAGCCTCAGGGCAAAAACCTCTCCCTCTTCAGATTTTTTTTTACATCTGACAAGAAGCAAAGAAACCAAGGGCCAAAGAGAGCTACAATGGTGTCAATACTGATCTGTAAATCAGAATGTACCAAGTGTTTTGCAAAAAATCACTTTATTATAAACTGTGAGTGATACTGGCATGGAAATGAGGAGACAGAATATGGCTTGTGTCAGAAAGACTTACAAACTGAGCCTCCAGTAGCCTAGGTGAAATCGCCAATGCAACAAGCCAGAGCTCAGCAGTGCTCTGGTAACTCTCTTTGTATATCTGGGCCTGTCAGTAAAATAAGTATATACGTAAAATATTAATGAGTGAAGACAGAGTGTGTGAGAGCATGTGAGAGTTAGAGACACAGAAGGCGAGAAGAGAAATAGATGAGTTAGTAAGAGACCAGAATTCAAAAACCTCCTACACTGTGTTCATTGAAGACAGGTTCAAACCAAGCTTGTAGAGATTGTAAGGCAGCAGCTCTCATGCCCACAGACCCCAGACAGCCCCAGCCTTGACCATATGCTGTACTACCAGACCTGACAGTAATGTGTGTGTGTGTGTGTGTGTGTGTGTGTGTGTCTGTAAGTGTGTGTCTGTGTGTGCTCAGAACTCACCTATAGTAGTCTCAGAGCATGGTTGGCAAGGTAGCAAGCCTCACCTGCAACTTATGTACAGAGAACCTAGCTGGTTACCGAAAGCCAGCTAGTCCAGATTCTGGCTAAGCAAGAACGCATATCCAAAGGGACTCTCATGTCTTGCTCTCCTGAGTTCCCGATTCAATCACATGCCTCACTAATATCCAAACACTGCCAACGGGGGAAGCTGGGGCACCCCTCAGATTTCAGGGGCAGGACCCTGTAGAGTCACGTTTGGCTGCATACTCAGCCTCCAGGCTCCCAGTCCACTTCTCAGGGCAGAAGATTACAAGCCCATAAAGAACCCAGAAAGAGCTGTGTCTCAACATAGATGGGAACTGTGTTTGACCAAACAATAGTGGATGAAGCCGGCTCCTTACCCCTCCCCTTTGGGTTCGGCTAAGGCAAGTGCTCCTGTGGCCTCAAAATCCCTGATCATGGTGTCCAGCTTTACACCCATCACACTCAGAGAGATTTACAAAAGTAGGCATCCATGAGTGTCCCATACAATGTCGCTCTGCTTGCAGGCAGCACAAACTCCCCAGGCCCTTGCTATGGAGAGACAAAAGGAAGATGGATGCCTCCATTGGCGGTATAAGGAGTTTCCAGTGGAGATCACAGCCCCGCCCCTCACCTGAGGGCCTGGCTGCTGCTAATAAAGGCAATTGGAAACACCTGTTACCACTTGGGCCCTGAGGACATACTCAGGAATCCCTTCAGGAGCTACAGGCTGGCACACCTCCTGACACCAGGATAGCTGTGCTCCTAGTTGGGAGGGACTTCTGTCCAGAGGTGAGAATATTCCCTAGAAACAAGAAAGAACTTCAGTTTCCAAAGGATTTGAAACCCCATGAGGCACTTGGAAAAGACTTTTCACAGCCATCAAAACACCCTCTTTCAGAACTTTGGAAGCTTCAGGTTTGCGTGGAAAATCTGGACACTGGTGTTCATCAGTACCACAGATCCTTTACCTTCGGCCCAATAGAGGGAAAGCACAAGTGTGGGCCAGGGGGATAGTTTCACTTCTCTTGAGCTGGGCTCTCATGGAATAAGGATAAGGATGCGGTGCAGGAAATTGAGGAGGGCTGCATTTAGGCTGAGTGTCAGCCTCAGGGCCCTGGAGAATGGGAGTCAAGCACAGAGGGCCTGGACAGCTGCAGCTGGAGATGGACATATGCGTGTTACCTGCAGCAGGATCGCTGTCTCCTCAGTTCCCCAATGTACTACGTCATATGCAGGAGACTAAATATTCCAAAGGGCAAAGAAAGGAAAATTTCAACACCAGGAAGTCCGAGATCACAATGCATGCACTGACTTCCAATAAGGGCCCAGGGAAGAAGGCACGTACAGACAGTCAGAGAGACATAATGACAGTGACAGAAAAGGACGGAAATTCTGGCCCTGTGTTGATCAGTGCCAGAGCACTGAAGACAAACCCTCCATGCCCATGCATACTTCTTACAAGTGGCATTTATTTTATGTGTGAGGGGAAAGTTTACACTTTGGACATCTAGGTCGTAGCCCAGTCTGAGAAGCAACACTTGGCCTGCAGCCCACTCTCAAAACTGCCCTAACCTCTCAATTTGGAAGTAGTCTTAGTGATGCTCCAGCCAAGATGCAGGATGGTGTATTGCATCTCCCTGGTCCAGCCTCAGACTGTGCTGTGTGCAGGGAACTGCACTATGTCTATTTCTTTTTTGATTTGCAGTTCTGGGATAGGACTTGGTGGACAAAAAGAGCAAGACGGAAGTAGATGATTTGGCAGCAGTTGTTTGTGCTGAGAGAGATTTGTAGAGTGATAAGAAGTATATGAATGGCTCCGTGAGATGTCTCCCATGACTGTGGCTCAGAAGGGCCAAGTGTATCCTCATTCTTACCCTAATCCAGAGCTGTGCAGGTCTCTACCTAAAAATATTTTCAGATCTCTACACATTACATATATATATATATATATATATATATATATATATATATAGAGAGAGAGAGAGAGAGAGAGACAATGATGTAGTCATTTTCTACAATGGATTCGGTATGACATTCAGACAATTGATTGCTAAAACCTGCAGAGAAACTGTGCATCAGGAAAAGAATTGTCCAAAGGAGTAAAATCTCAAAATCATTAGCTATATGCAGCTCCAAGGAGACATAGCGAAAAAGGCTTGAGAAGGAACTCATTAAGGAGACTCTCCACATGGACAGGCACCACAAGTTTCCTAGTCTGGAACAGACACAGTGCATCTGGTAGTTCCCATTGCAAGCCGCAGGGCAAAAACCTCTCCCTCTTCAGTTTTTTTTTACATCTGAAAAGAAGCAAAGTGACCAAGGGCCAAAGAGAGCTACAATGGTGTCAATATTGATCTGTAAATCAGAATGTACCAAGTGTTTTGCAAAAAATCACTTTATTATAAACTGTGAGTGATACTGGCATGGAAATGAGGAGACAGAATATGGCTTGTGTCAGAAAGACTTACAAACTGAGCCTCCAGTAGCCTAGGTGAAATCGCCAATGCAACAAGCCAGAGCTCAGCAGTGCTCTGGTAACTCTCTTTGTATATCTGGGCCTGTCAGTAAAATAAGTATATACGTAAAATATTAATGAGTGAAGACAGAGTGTGTGAGAGCATGTGAGAGTTAGAGACACAGAAGGCGAGAAGAGAAATAGATGAGTTAGTAAGAGACCAGAATTCAAAAACCTCCTACACTGTGTTCATTGAAGACAGGTTCAAACCAAGCTTGTAGAGATTGTAAGGCAGCAGCTCTCATGCCCACAGACCCCAGACAGCCCCAGCCTTGACCATATGCTGTACTACCAGACCTGACAGTAATGTGTGTGTGTGTGTGTTTGTGTGTGTGTCTGTCTGTAAGTGTGTGTCTCTGTGTGCTCAGAACTCACCTATAGTAGTCTCAGAGCATGGTTGGCAAGGTAGCAAGCCTCACCTGCAACTTATGTACAGAGAACCTAGCTGGTTACCGAAAGCCCAGATTCTGGCTAAGCAAGAATGCATATCCAAAGGGACTCTCATGTCTTGCTCTCCTGAGTTCCCGATTCAATCACATGCCTCACTAATATCCAAACACTGCCAACGGGGGAAGCTGGGGCACCCCTCAGATTTCAGGGGCAGGACCCTGTAGAGTCACGTTTGGCTGCATACTCAGCCTCCAGGCTCCCAGTCCACTTCTCAGGGCAGCAGATTACAACACCATAAAGAATCCAGAAAGAGCTGTGTCTCAACATAGATGGGAACTGTGTTTGACCAAACAATAGTGGATGAACCCCGCTCCTTACCCCTCCCCTTTGGGTTCGGCTAAGGCAAGTGCTCCTGTGGCCTCACAATCCCTGATCATGGTGTCCAGCTTTACACCCATGACACTCAGAGAGATTCACAAAAGTAGGCATCCATGAGTGTCCCATACAAACTCGCTCTGCTTGCAGGCAGCACAAACTCCCCGGGCCCTTGCTATGGAGAGACAAAAGGAAGATGGATGCCTCCATTGGCAGTATAAGGAGTTTCCAGTGGAGATCACAGCCCGGCCCCTCACCTGAGGGCCTGGCTGCTGCTAATAAAGGCAATTGGAAACAACTGTTACCACTTGGGCCCTGAGGACATACTCAGGAATCCCTTCAGGAGCTAGCAGGCTGGCACACCTCCTGACACCAGGATAGCTGTGCTCCTAGTTTGGAGGGCATTCTGGCTAGAGGTGAGAATATACCCTAGATACAAGAAGGAACTTCAGTTTTCAAAAGGATTTGAAACCCCATGAGGCACTTGGAAAAGACTTTTCACAGCCATCAAAACACCCTCTTTCAGAACCCTGGAAGCTTCAGGTTTGCGTGGAAAATCTGGACACTGGTGTTCATCAGTACTACAGATCCTTTACTTTCGGCCCAATAGAGGGAAAGCACATGTGTGGGCCAGGGGGATAGAGTTTCACTTCTCTTGAGCTGGGCTCTCATGGAATAAGGATAAGGATGCGGTGCAGGAAATTTAGGAGGGCTGCATTTAGGCTGAGTGTCAGCCTCGGGGACCTGGAGAATGGGAGTCAAGCACAGAGGGCCTGGACAGCTGCAGCTGGAGATGGACATATGCCTGTTACCTGCAGCAGGATCGCTGTCTCCTCAGTTCCCCAATGTACTACGCCATATGCAGGAGACTAAATAATCCGAAGGGCAAAAAATATATATTTCAACACCAGGAAGTCCGAGATCACAATGCATGCACTGACTTCCAATAAGGGCCCAGTGAAGAAGGCACGTACAGACAGTCAGAAAGACATAATGACAGTGACAGAAAAGTACGGAAATTCTGGCCCTGTGTTGATCAGTGCCAGAGAACTGAAGACAAACCCTCCATGCCCATGCATACTTCTTACAAGTGGCATTGTTATTTTATGTGTGAGGGGAAAGTTTACAATTTGAACATCTAGGTCTTAGCCCAGTCTGAGAAGCAACACTTGGCCTGCAGCCCACTCTCAAAACTGCCCTAACCTCTCAATTTGGAAGTAGTCTTAGTGATGCTCCAGCCAAGATGCAGGATGGTGTATTGCATCTCCCTGGTCCAGCCTCAGACTGTGCTGTGTGCAGGGAACTGCACTATGTCTATTTCTTTTTTGATTTGCTGTTCTGGGATAGGACTCGGTGGACAAAAAGAGCAAGAGGGAAGCAGATGATTTGGCAGCAGTTGTTTGTGCTGAGAGAGATTTGTAGAGTGATAAGAGGTATATGAATGGCTCCGTGAGATGTCTCCCATGACTGTGGCTCAGAAGGGCCAAGTGTATCTGCATTCTTACCCTAATCCAGAGCTGTGCAGGTCTCTATCTAAAAATATTTTCAGATCTCTACACGTTACATATATATATATATATATAGAGAGAGAGAGAGAGAGAGAGATACCGAGAGAGAGACACTGATGTAGTCATTTTCTACAATGGATTCGGTATGACATTCAGACAATTGATTGCTAAAACCTGCAGAGAAACTGTGCATCAGGAAAAGAATTGTCCAAAGGAGTAAAATCTCAAAATCATTAGCTATATGCAGCTCCAAGGAGACATA
Organism: Erinaceus europaeus; assembly: GCF_950295315.1. Lineage (NCBI taxonomy): Eukaryota > Metazoa > Chordata > Mammalia > Eulipotyphla > Erinaceidae > Erinaceus > Erinaceus europaeus. The sequence continues at coordinate 149,767 of NW_026647187.1, read as the reverse complement.
ACGAAAAAGGCTTGAGAAGGAACTCATTAAGGAGACTCTCCACATGGACAGGCACCACAAGTTTCCTAGTCTGGAACAGACACAGTGCATCTGGTAGTTCCCATTGCAAGCCTCAGGGCAAAAACCTCTCCCTCTTCATTTTTTTTTTACATCTGAAAAGAAGCAAAGTGACCAAGGGCCAAAGAGAGCTACAATGGTGTCAATATGGATCTGTACATCAGAATGTACCAAGTGTTTTGCAAAAAATCACTTTATTATAAACTGTGAGTGATACTGGCATGGAAATGAGGAGACAGAATATGGCTTGTGTCAGAAAGACTTACAAACTGAGGCTCCAGTAGCCTAGGTGAAATCGCCAATGCAACAAGGCAGAGCTCAACAGTGCTCAGGTAACTCTCTTTGTATATCTGGGCCTGTCAGTAAAATAAGTATATACGTAAAATATTAATGAGTGAAGACAGAGTGTGTGAGAGCATGTGAGAGTTAGAGACACAGAAGGCGAGAAGAGAAATAGATGAGTTAGTAAGAGACCAGAATTCAAAAACCTCCTACACTGTGTTCATTGAAGACAGGTTCAAACCAAGCTTGTAGAGATTGTAAGGCAGCAGCTCTCATGCCCACAGACCCCAGACAGCCCCAGCCTTCACCATATGCTGTACTACCAGACCTGACAGTAATGTGTGTGTGTCTGTAAGTGTGTGTCTGTGTGTGCTCAGAACTCACCTATAGTAGTCTCAGAGCATGGTTGGCAAGGTAGCAAGCCTCACCTGCAACTTATGTACAGAGAACCTAGCTGGTTACCGAAAGCCAGCTAGCCCAGATTCTGGCTAAGCAAGAATGCATATCCAAAGGGACTCTCATGTCTTGCTCTCCTGAGTTCCCGATTCAATCACATGCCTCACTAATATCCAAACCCTGCCAATTGGGGAAGCTGGGGAACCCCTCAGAATTCAGGGGCAGGACCCTGTAGAGTCACGTTTGGCTGCATACTCAGCCTCCAGGCTCCCAGTCCACTTCTCAGGGCAGCAGATTACAAGCCCATAAAGAACCCAGAAAGAGCTGTGTCTCAACATAGATGGGAACTGTGTTTGACCAAACAATAGTGGATGAACCCGGCTCCTTACACCTCCCCTTTGGGTTCGGCTAAGGCAAGTGCTCCTGTGGCCTCACAATCCCTGATCATGGTGTCCAGCTTTACACCCATCACACTCAGAGAGATTCACAAAAGTAGGCATCCATGAGTGTCCCATACAAAGTCACTCTTCTTTCAGGAAGCACAAATTCCCCGGGCCCTTGCTATGGAGAGACAAAAGGAAGATGGATGCCTCCATTGGCAGTATAAGGAGTTTCCAGTGGAGATCACAGCCCCGCCCCTCACCTAAGGGCCTGGCTGCTGCTAATAAAGGCAATTGGAAACACCTGTTACCACTTGGGCCCTGAGGACATACTCAGAAATCCCTCCAGGAGCTAGCAGGCTGGCAGACCTCCTGACACCAAGATAGCTGTGCTCCTAGTTTGGAGGGCATTCTGGCTAGATGTGAGAATATACCCTAGATACAAGAAGGAACTTCAGTTTTCAAAAGGATTTGAAACCCCATGAGGCACTTGGAAAAGACTTTTCACAGCCATCAAAACACCCTCTTTCAGAAACCTGGAAGCTTCAGGTTTGCGTGGAAAATCTGGACACTGGTGTTCATCAGTACCATAGATCCTTTACTTTCGGCCCAATAGAGGGAAAGCACATGTGTGTGCCTGGGGGATAGAGTTTCATTCTCTTGACCTAGGCTCTCATGGAATAAGGACAAGGATGTGTTGCAGGAAATTGCACATGCACATGCATACTTCTTACGAGTGACATCGCTATTTTATGTTTTTGAGGAAAGGTAACACTTAGAACATCTAGGTCTTAGGCACTCTGAGAAGCAACACTTGGCCGGCAGCCCAGTCTCCAATACTGTCCCCGCCTCTCCAAATTGGAATTAGTCTTAGTGATGCTCCAGCCAAGATGCAGGCTGGCTTATTGCATCTCCCTGGGCCAGCCTCAGCCTGTCCTGTGTGCAGGGAACTGTGCTATGTCTATTTCTTCTTTGATTTACAGTTTTGGGATAGGACTCGGTGGACAAAATGAGCAAGAGGGAAGTAGATGATTTGGCAGTGTTAGTTTGTGCTGAGAGATATTTGTAGAGTGATAAACGATATGGCTCTGTGAGATGTCTCTCATGACTATGGCTCAGAAGGGCCAGGTGTATCCACTTTACTACGCTAATCCAGAGCTGTGCAGGTCTCTAGCTAAAAAATATTTTCAGACCTCTACATGGTACATATATATATATATATATATATATATATATATATATATATATATATAGAGAGAGAGAGAGAGAGAGAGAGAGAGAGAGAGAGATTGAGAGAGAGAGACACTGATGTAGACATTTTCTACAATGGATTCGATATGACATTCAGATAATTGATTGCTAAATCCTTGAGAGAAACGGTGCATCAGGAAAAGAATTGTCCAAAGGAGTAAAATCTCAAAATCATTAGCTATATGCAGCTCCAATGGGACCGATCGAAAAAGGCTTGAGAAGGAACTCATCCAGGAGACTCTCCACATGGACAAGCACCAAAAGTTTCCTAGTCTGGCAACACACACGGGGCAGCTCCTAGTTCCCAGTGCAAGCCTCATGGCAAAAACCTCTCCCTCTTCAGTGTCTCAGAATTCAAAAACCTCCTACACTGTGTTCATTGATGGCAGGTTCAAACCTCGCTTGTAGAGATTGTAAGGCAGCAGCTCTCATGCCCACAGAACCCACACAGCCCCAGCCTTCACCATATGCTGTACTTCCAGACCTGACAGTAATTTGTGTGTGTGTGTGTGTGTGTGTGTGTGTGTGTGTGTGTGTGTGTGTGTCTGTCTATCTGTCTGTGTGTGCTCAGAACTCACCTATAGTAGTCTAAGACCATTGGCTGGCAAGGTAGCCAGCCTCACCTGCAACTTATGTACAGAGAACCCAGCTGGTTAGGGAAAGCCAGCTAGCCCAGATTCTGGCTAAGCAAGAATGCATATGCAAAGGGACTCTCATGTCTAAATCTCCTGAGTTCCCTATTCAATCTTCTCATGCCTCACTATCTATCATCCAAACACTGCCAATGGGGGAAGCTGGGGCACCCCTCAGAATTCAGGGGCAGGACCCTGTCCAGTCACCTTTGGCTGCATACTCAGACTCCAGGCTCCCATTCCACTTCTCCGTGGACAGCAGATTACAAGCCCAGAAAGAACCCAGAAAGAGCTGTGTCTCAACATAGATGGGGACTGTGTTTGACCAAACAATAGTGGATGAACCCAGCCACTTACACCTCCCCTTTGGGTCCTGCTAAGGCAATTGCTCTTATGGCCTCACAATCCCTGATCACGGTGTCTTGGTGTCCACACATCACACTCAGAGAAATTCCCAGAAGTAGGCATCCATGAGTGTCCTATACAAAGTCGCTCTGATTGCAGGAAGCACAAACTCCCCGGGCCCTTGCTATGGAGAGACAAAAGGAAGATGGATGCCTCCATTGGGTGAATTAGGAGTTTCCAGTAGAGATCACATCCTTGCCCGTCATCTGAGGGCCTGGATGCTGCTAATACAGGCAATTGTAAACACCTGTTACCACTTGGGACCTGAGGACATAATATTCGGTAATCCCTCCAGGAGCTAGCAGGCTGGCAGACCTCCTGACCCCAGGATAGCTGGGCTACTAGTTGGGAGGGCATTCTGGCCAGAGGTGAGAATATTCCCTAGATACAAGAAAGAACTTCAGGTTTCAAAAGGATTTGAAACCCCATGAGGCACTTGGAAAAGACATTTCACAGCCATCAAAAAGCCCTCTTTCTGAACCCTGGAAGCTTCCGTTTTGCGTGGAAAATCTGGACACTGGTGTGGCCATCAGTACCACAGATCCTTTATATTCGGCCCAATAGAGGGAAAGCACAATGTGTGTGCCAGGGGGATAGAGTTTCACTTCTCTTGACCTGGGCTGTCATGTAATAAGACAAGGATGCAGTGCAGGAAATTGTGGAGGGCTGCATTTAGGCTGAGTGTCAGCCTCAGGGCCCTGGACAATGGGAGGGAAGCACAGAGGGCCTGGACAGCTGCAGCTGGAGATGGACATATGCCTGTTACCTGCAGCAGGATAGCTGTCTCCTCAGTTCCCCAATGTACTACGCCATATGCAGGAGACTGAATAATCCAAAGGGCAAAGACAGGAAAATTTCAACACCAGGAAGTCCGAGTTCAAGATGCATTCACTGACTTCCATAAGGTCCCAGTGAAGAAGGCACATAGAGACAGTCAGAGAGACAGGATGACAGAGACAGAAAAGGATTAAAATTCTGGCCCTGTGTTGATCAGTGCCAGAGCACTGAAGACAAAACCTTCATGCACATGCATACTTCTTACGAGTGGCATTGCTATTTTATGTTTTTGAGGAAAGGTAACACTTAGAACATCTAGGTCTTAGGCACTCTGAGGAGCAACACTTGGCCAGCAGCCCAGTCTACAAAACTGTCTCCGTCTCTCCAAATTGGAATTAGTCTTAGTGATGCTCCAGCCAAGATGCAGGCTGGCTTATTGCATCTCCCTGGGCCAACCTCAGCCTGTCCTGTGTGCAGGCAACTGCGCTATGTCTATTTCACTTTGATTTACAGTTTTGGGATAGGACTCGGTGGACAAAATGAGCAAGAGGCAAGTAGATGATTTGGCAGCCTTAGTTTGTGCTGAGAGAGATTTGTAGAGTGAGAAGAGGTAAACGAATGGCTCTGTGAGATGTCTCTCATGACTATGGCTCTGAAGGGCCAGGTGTATCCACATTACTACCTGAATCCAGAGCTGTGCAGGTCTCTAGCTAAAATATATTTTCAGACCTCTACATGTCACACACACACAAAAACGCACACAAACACACACTCTCACAGTTACACACGCACACATCCACAGAGGCACATGCACAAACGGAGTTATACACATGCACACTGGACAGCTTCTGCAAGGCAGGGCCCTGGGTGAATCCTGCTTCGCACTTCCTGCAAGCATGCCCAGCCTTTTAAGGCCAGCTTTGAGCTCCCAATGTCGGGCTTACTTCAGAAGGCCCACAGACAGGGCACCAGCCATGCTCTGATATGCCAGAGGTCTAGGCCATGCCCAGAACCCCTGCCAGCAATATCATTGGCCAGTGTGCTAGGACAGGAGGAGGAGAGTCAAGGCCCATAGTCAGTGATTGGCCAGAAACCTTGAGCACCGCCCACACGGCCCTGCAGCACGCTCATTGGGCAGCCTCTGGTATGCCCGCCCAACAGCCACTTCTGCTGGTAAGAGATGAGAATTAAAAAACCTCCTACACTGTGTTCATTGATGACAAGTTCAAAGCTGGTTTGTAGATATTGTAAGGCAGCAGTTGTCATGCCCACAGACCCCAGAAATCCATAGCCTTCACCATTTTCTGTACTACCAGACCTCACAGTAATGTGTGTGTGTGTGTGTGTGTGTGTGTGTGTCTGTCTGTCTGTGTCTGTGTGTCCTCAGAACTCACCTATAGTAGTCTCAGAGCATGGGTGTCAAGGTAGCCAGCCTCACCTGCAACTTATTTACAGAGAACCTAGCTGGTCAGGGCAAGCCAGCTAGCCCAGATTCTGGCTGAGCAAGAATGCATATGCAAAGGGACACTCATGTCTCCCTCTCCTGAGTTCCGGATTCAATCTCATGCCTCACTATCATCCAAACACTGCCAACGGGTGAAGCTGGGGCACCCCTCAGAATTCAGGGGCAGGAGGCTCTCCAGTCACGTTTGCCTGCCTACTCAGCATCCAGACTCTCAGGCCACTGCTCAGGTCAGCTGATTCCAAGCCCAGAATGAACCTAGAAAGAGCTGTGTTTCAACATAGATGGGAACTGTGTTTAACCAAACAGTAGTGGATGAACCCAGCCCCTTACACCTACCCTTTGGGTCCAGCTAAGACAATTGCTTCTGTGGCCTCACAATCCCTGATTATGGTGTCCTGGTGTCCACACATCACACTCAGAGAGATTCCCAGAAGTAGGCATGCATGAATGTCCCATACAAAGTTGCTCTGCTTTCAGGAAGCACAAAATCCCTGGTCCCATGCTATGGAGAGACAAAAGGATGATGGATGCCTCCATTGGCTGAATTAGGAGCTTCCAGTGGAGATCACAGTCCCGCCCCTCACCTGAGGGCCGGGCAGCTGCTAATAAAGGCAATTGGAAACACCTGTTACCACTTGGGGCCTGAGGACATACTCAGGAATACCACGAGGAGGTAGCAGGCTGGCAGACCTCCTGACCCCGGGATAGCTGTATTCCTAGTTGGGAGTCCCTTCGGGCCAGAGGTGAGAATATTCCCTAGATACAAGAACAAACTTCAGGTTTCAAAAGTATTTGAAACCACAGGAGGCACTTGGAAAAGACATTTCACAGCCATCAAAACACCCTCTTTCTGAACCCTGGAAGCTTCCGTTTTGCATGGAAAATCTGGACACTGGTGGGGGCTTGGACAACTGCAGCTGGAGATGTACATATGTGTGTTACCTGCAGCAGGATCGCTGTCTCCTCAGTTTCCCAATTTACTATGCCATATGCAGGAGACTGAGTAATCCAAAGGGCAAAGAAAAGAAAATTTCAAAACCAGGAAGTCCGAGTTCACGATGCATGCACTGACTTCCATAATGGCCCAGTGAAGAAGGCACTTAGAGACAGTCAGAGAGACAGGATGACAGAGACAGAAAAGGGCTGAAATTTTAGCCCTGTGTTGATCAGTGCCAGAGCACTGAAGACAAACCCTCCATGCCCATGCATACTTCTTACAAGTGGCATTTATTTTATGTTTGTGAGGAAAGGTTACACTTAGAACATCTAGGTCTTAGCCCACTCTGAGAAGCAACAGTAGCCTAGTTTAATTGCCAACACAACAAGCCAGAGCTCAGCAGTGCTCTGGTAACTCTCTTTGTATATCTGGGCCTGTCATTAAAAATATATATAAGTAAAATATTAATGATTGAAGACAAAGTGTGTGATAGCATGTGAGAGTTAGAGACAGAGAAGGCGAGAAGAGAAATATAAGAGTTGGAAAGAGACCAGAAGTCCAAAAGCTCCTACACTGTGTTCATTGATGACAGGTTCAAACCTGGGCTGAAGAGATTGTAAGGCAGCAGTCTCCTGTCCACAGACCCCAGACAACCCCAGCCATCACCATATGTGTGTAGTATTTACCACAAGAAATGTATTGTGAGTGTAAACTTCCCTTCAATTATAAGAGAAAAATCTATCAAGAAGAATAAATAATACTTCATGTAATATAGGACTAAATAAATTAATAAATATGCAAATAAATTTGGATGATCTAGGAGGATTTGACAAAAATGGAAAATAAATACAAAAAGCACATGAAGACCTGATTACAGCACAAACATAGAAACCCTCTGCTGAGAAAAAGAGGGCTGCTTCAAAAATTCCGAGACACTTCAGAGTCCAGGGAAATTAAGATTTCAGGAGATTGAAAAGAAACTCATATGTACTGAAGCTTACACTAGAGAAAGGAGGCAAGTTCTGTACTATAATAATTACAATAAGGATGCTGATAGAATGCTATTAGAAATGCTACTGGAAGGTTCTATTGTTTATAATTGTATTGAATCCTGCTCCAACTATGGGGCCAATTATTAATGAAAAAGGAAGCTGTTATAAATGTCTTAATTCTGATTAAGATCAATTACATAGGTTGACAATTCCAAAAATGACAGATATATATATATATATATATATATATATATATATATATGTATATGTATATGGATTTATATCTTTTTTATAAATTCTGAGACATACCGCCATGGATATGAGGAGACAGAATATGGCTTGTGTCAGAGAGACTTACAAAGCCGAGGTTCCAGTAGCCTAGGTGAAATCACCAATAAAACAAGCCAGAGCTCAGCAGTGCTCTGGTAACTCTCTTTGTATACCTGGGCCTGTCAATAAAATAAGGATATAAGTAAAATATTACTGAGTGCAGACCGAGTTAGTGAGAGCCTGTGAGAGTCAGAGACAGAGATGGCGAGAAGAGAAATAGAAGAGTTGGAAATAGACCATTAGACAACCCCCCCCTAGACTGTGTTCATTCATGACAGGTTCAAACCTAGGTTGTAGAGATTGTTAGGCAGCAGCTCTAATGCCCACAGACCCCAGACAACCCAAGCCTTCACCTTATGTGTGTAGTATTTCCCCCAGGAAATATATGGTGCATCAAATGTTCCCTTCAATTATAAGAGAAAATCTATCAAGCAGAAGAAATGACCTGTCATGTGATACCAGACCAAATAAATAAATATGCAAATAAATGGGGATGATCTAGGAGGACTTTAAAAAATAAAAAAATGAAAACAAAAACCACAAGAAGACCTGCTTCAAAAATTCCCTAACACTTCAGGATCCACGGAAATTAAGATTTCCAGAAAAAGAAAACAAATACATAGGTATTGTGGCTTACACTAGAAAAAGAATGGAAGTTCTGGGCTATCATAGTTACAATGAGGATGCTGATAGAAACACTATTAGAAATGCTACTGGAAGGTTCTATTATTTATATTTGAATTGACTGCTTCTCCAACTATATGGCGAATTATTTCTGAAAAACTAGGCTGTTATAAATGTATTTCTGAATTAAGGTCAAATACATATGTCAACAATTCTAAAAATGACTGATATATAAATATATATATATATATATATTTATATATGTATGTATATCTTTAATATAAAATCTGAGTGATAATGGCATGGAAAATAAGGAGACAGATTATGGCTGTGTCAGAAAGACTTACAAACTGAGGCTCCAGTAGCCTAGGTGAAATCGCCAACACAACAAGCCAGAGCTCAGCAGTGCTCTGGTAACTCTCTTTGTAAATCTGGGCCTGTCATTAAAATACGTATATAAGTAAAATATTAATGAGAGAAGACAGAGTGTGTGAGAGCATGTGAGATTTAGAGACAGAGAAGGCGAGAAGAGGAATAGATGAGTTGGAAAGAGACCAGAATTGAAAAACCTCCTACATTGTGTTCATTGATGACAGTTTCAAACCTGGCTTGTAGAGATTGTAAGGCAGCAGCCTTCATGCCAACAGACCACAGACAGCTCCAGCCTTCAAGCTATGCTGTACTACCAGACCTGACAGTAATGTGTGTGTGTTTGTCTGTCTGTCTGTCTGTGTGCTCAGAGCTCACCTATAGTAGTCTCAGAGCATGGATGGGAAGGTAGCCAGCCTCACCTGCAACTTATGTACAGAGAACCTAGCTGGTCAGGGCAAGCCAGCTAGGCCAGATTCTGGCCAAGAAAGAATGCACCTGTAAAGGGACTCTCATGTCTCCCTCTAATCAGTTCCTGATTCAGTCTTATGCCTCACTATCATCCAAACACTGCCAAAAATGTAATTGGGGCACCCGTCAGATTTCAAGGAGAGGAGCCTGTCCAGTCACGTTTGGCTGCCTACTCAGCCTCCAGAATCTCAGTCCACTGCTCACGGCAGAGGATTACAAGCCCAGAATGAACCCAGAAAGAGCTGTGTTTCAACATAGATGGGAACTGTGTTTGACCAAACAATAGTGGAGGAACATGTCCCCTTACACCTATCATTTGGGTCCGGCTAAGGCAATTGCTCTTGTGGCCTCACAATCCCTGATCATGGTGTCCTGCTGTCCACACATCACACTCAGAGAGATTCCCAGAATTAGGCATGCATGAGTGTCCCATACAATTTCGCTCTGATTGCAGGAAGCACAAACTCCACGGTCCCTTGCTATGGAGAGACAAAAGGAAGATGGATGCCTCCATTGGTGGAATTAGGAGCTTCCAGTGGCGATCACAGCCCCGCCCCTCACCTGATGGCCTGGCTGCTGCTAATAAAGGCAATTGGAAACACCTGTTACCACTTGGGACCATAGGACATACTCAGGAATCCCTCTAGTAGCTAGCAGGCTGGCAGACCTCCTGACCCCGGGATAGCTGTGCTCCTAGTTGGGCGGCCCTTCTGCCCAGAGGTGAGAATATTCCCTAGATACAAGAACGAACTTAGGTTTCAAAAGGATTTGAAAGCCCAAGAGGCACTTGGAAAAGACATTTCACAGCCATCAAAACACCCTCTATCAGAACCCTGGTAGCTTCTGTTTTGCGTGGAAAATCTGGACACTAGTGTGGCCATCAGTACCACATATCCATTACATTTGGCCCAATAGAGGGAAAGCACAATGTGTGTCTCAGGGTGGTAGAATTTCACTTCTCTTGACCTTGGCTCTCATGGAATAAGGGCAAGGATGTGGTGCAGGAAATTGAGGAGGGCTGCATTTAGGCTGAGTGTCAGCCACAGGGCCCAGGAGAATGGGAGTCAAGCACAGAGGGCCTGGACAGCTACAGCTGGAGATGGACATATGCCTGTTATCTGCAGCAGGAACGCTGTCTCCTCAGTTCTCCTCTGTACTACGCCATATGCAGGAGACTAAATAATCCAAAGGGCAAAGAAAGGAATATTTCAACACCAGGAAGACTGAGTTCACAGTGAATGCACTGACTTCCACGAAGGATCCAGGGAAGAAGGCACACAGAGAAAGTCAGAGAGCTAGAATGACAGTGACTGAAAAGGACAAATTCTGGCCCTGTGTTCATCAGTGCCAGAGCACTGAAGACAAACCCTCCATGCCCATGCATACTTCTTACAAGTGGCATTGCTATTTTATGTTTGTGAGGAAAGGTTACACTTAGAACATCTAGGTCTTAGTCCACTCTGAGAAGCAACACTTGGCCTACATCCCACTCTCCAAAACTACCCTTGCCTCTCCAAATTGGAAGTAGTTTTAGTGATGCTCCAGCCAAATGCATGCTGGCGTATTTCATCTCCCCATTCTAACCTCAGCCTGTCCTCTGTGCATGGAACTGAACTAAGTCTATTTCTTCTTTGACTTACAGTTTTGGGTTAGGACTCGGTGGACAAAAAGAGCAAGAGTGAAGTAGATGATTTGGCAGCTGTTGTTTGTGCTGAGAGAGATTTGTAGAGTGACAAATGTCTCTGTGAGATGTCTCTCATGACTTTGGCTCGAAGGGCCAGGTGTATGCACATTACTACCCTAATCCAGAGCTGTTCAGGTCTCTAGCTAAAATATATTTTCAGACATCTACATGTTATATATATATATATATATATGTATATATATATATATATATATAGAGAGAGAGAGAGAGAGAGAGAGAGAGGGAGAGAGAGAGAGCAAGACACTGATGTAGTCATTTTCTATAATGGATGCGATATGACATTCAGACAATTGATTGCTAAAACCTGAAGAGAAACTGCATCAGGAAAATAATTGTCCAAAGGAGTAAAATCTCCAAATCATTAGCTATATGCAGCTCTAATGGGACAGAGCGAAAAAGGTACGAGAAGGAACTCCTCCAGGACACTCGCCACATGGACAGGCACCACAAGTTTCCTAGTTTGGCAACACACACAGGGCTGCTGCTAGTTCCCAGTGCAAGCCTCAGGGCAAAAACCTCTCCCTCTTCAGTGTCTTTACATCTGAAAATAAGAAAAGTGACCAAGGGCCAAGGAGAGCTACAATGGTGTCAATATTGAGCTGTAAATCAGAATGTGCCTAGTGTTTTGAACAAAATCACCTGTAACACAGTGATTCTGTTGTTTTCTCTCTCTCCCTCCCTCACACATACACACAAACACACACAAACACACACTCTCACAGTTACACACACGCACACATCCACAGAGGCACAGACACAAAAGGAGTTATACACATGCACACTGGACAGCTTCTGCAAGGCAGGGCCCTAGGTGAACCCTGCTTCGCACTTCCTGGAAGCACGCCCAACCTTTTAAGGCCAGCTCTGAGCTCTGATTGCAGGGATTACTTCACAAGGCCCGCAGACAGGGCACCAGCCATGCTCTGATATGGCAGAGGCCTAGGCCACCCCCAGAAACCCTGCCTTCAATATCATTGGCCAGTGTGCTAGGACACGCCCAGTAGTGTCAAGGCCCCTAGTCAGTGATTGGACAGGAACCTTGAACGCCGCCCAAAAGGCCCTGCAGCATGCTCATTGGGCAGCCTCTGGAAGGCCTGCCCACCAGCCACTTCGGCTGGAAAGATATGAGAATTCAAAAACCTCCTACACTGTTTTCATTGATTACAGGTTCAAAGCTGGCTTGTAGAGATTGTAAGGCAGCAGCTCTCATGCCCAGAGACCCCAGAGAGCCCCAGCCTTCACCATATGCTGTACTACCAGACCTGACAGTAATGTGTGTGTGTCTGTCTGTCTGTGTCTGTATGTGCTCAGTGCTTACCTATAGTAGTCTCAAAGCATGGTTTGGAAGGTAGCCAGCCTCACCTGTAACTTATGTACAGAGAACCTAGCTGGTCAGGGCAAGCCAGCTAGCCCAGATTCTGGCTAAGAAGAATGCACATGCAAAGGGACTCTCATGTCTCCCTCTCCTGAGTTCCCGATTCAATCTCATGCCTCACTATCATCCAAAAACCGCCAACAGGGTAAGCTGGGGTACCCCTCAGAATTCAAGGGCAGGAGCCTGTCCAGTCACGTTTGGCTGCCTACTCAACCTCCAGACTCTAGTCCACTGCTCAGGGCAGCAGATTACAAGCCCAGAATGAACCCAGAAAGAGCTGTGTTTCAACATAGATGGGAACTGTGTTTGACCAAACAATAGTGGATGAACCCGTCCCCTTACACCTACACTTTGGGTCCGGCTAAGGCAATTGCTCCTGTGGCCTCACAATCCCTGATCATGGTGTCCTGGAGTCCACACATCACACTCAGAGAGATTCCCAGAAGTAGGCATGCCTGAGTGTCACATACAAAGTCGCTCTTCTTGCGGGAAGCACAAACTCCCCGGGCCCTTGCTATGGAGAGACAAAAGGAAAATGGATGCCTCCATTGGCTGAATTAGAAGCTTCCAGTGGAGATCACAGCCCCACACCTCACCTGAGGTCCTGGCTGCTGCTTATAAAGGCAATTGGAAACACCTGGTACCACTTGAGGCCTGTGGACATACTCAGGAATCCCTCCAGGAGCTAGCAGGCTGACAGACCTCCTGAACCCAGGATAGCTGTGCTCCTAGTTGGGAGGGCCTTCAGGCCAGATGTGTGAATATTCCCTAGATACGAGAACTAACTTCAGGTTTCAAAAGGATTTGAAACCCCAGGAGGCACTTGGAAAAGACATTTCACAGCCATCAAAACACCCTCTTTTTGAAACCTGGAAGCTTCCGTTTTGGATGTAAAATCTGGACACTGGTGTGGCCATCAGTACCACAGATCCTTTATAATCGGCCCAATAGAGAGAAAGCACAATGTGTGTGCCAGGGGGATAGAGTTTCAATTCTCTTGACCTGGGCTCTCATGGAATAAGGACAAGGATGTGGTCCAGGAAATTGAGGAGTGCTGCATTTAGGCTGAGTATCTGCCACAGGGCCCTGGATAATGGGAGTCAAGCACAAAGGGCCTGGACAGCTGCAGCTGGAGATGGACATATGCCTGTTACCTGCAGCAGGAACGCTGTCTCCTAAGTGCTCCTCTGTACTACGCCTTATGCACGAGAATAACTAATCCAAAGGGCAAAGAAAGGAAAATTTCAACACTAGGAAGACCGAGTTCACAATGCATGCACTGACTTCCACAAAGGGTCCATGGAAGAAGGCACGTAGAGACAATCAGAGAGAAAGAATGAAGGGAGCTTGGGTTGGAGGCACAGTTGGTCGAGATGCCAAGGAACTATGTTGAAGCACAGGACACCGTTTTGAGCCCCTGGTCACCACTTACCCAGCTAGGGAAAAGATGGACTAGTGTCAAATCAGAACTGCAGCTTTCTCTCTGTCTCTTCCTGCTTGTGCCCTGCTCTCTCAATTTATGACTGTTTCCACCTCCTCAATAAGAAAGTTACAAATGATGTACAGATACAGGGAAAGTGGAAAAAATTACCCCCCTGCCCACTATTACATGTAACAGTTGACTGTAAAGGATTCATCCCCCAATAAAGAACAGAATAAATATTTGTGAGGTTAAAAACATTGTAGGTTAAATAGTGAACATTCTTTAGAGCCATGAAATACTAATCCATTGTGCATTGGATGTCACTGTCAAAAACAGTGCAGTAGTAGTTGTAGTAGTGTGTAGTATCTGCAAAAGGAAATGTATTGTGTGTCCAAAGTTCCCTTCAGTTATAAGAGAAAATCTATCAGGCAGAAGAAATGACCCCTCATGTGATATGGGACTAAATAAATAAATAAATATGCAAATAAATGGGGATGATCTAGGAGGATATGAAAAAATAAAAACAAAAACCACAGGAAGACCTGATTACAGCAGAAATATAGAAAACGTCTGCTGAGAAACAACGGGCTGCTTCAAAACTTCCCTGACACTTCAGGGTCCAGGCAAAAAATAAAGGCATACATATTGAAGATTACACTAGAAAATGTAGACAAGTTCTGTGCTATGATAATTACAATGAGGATACTGATAGAAAAGCTATTGGAAATGCTACTGGAAGTTTTAAAATTTATAATTGTAGTGAATCCTGCTCCAACTATGTGACCAATTATTTATGAATAAGGAGGCTGTTATAAATGTGGTAATTCTGCATTAAGATCAAATAAAAAGGTCAAGAATTCTAAAAATGACTGATATATATATATATATATATATATATATATATATATATATGTATATATATATATATATATATATATATATATATATATGTACATATATGTAAGTGTACCTTTATTATAGACTCTGAGGGATACTGGCATGGCTATGAGGAGAAAGAGTATGGTTTGTACCAGAGAGACTTACAAAGCTGAGGCTCCAGGAACCGAGGTGAAATAGGCAACAAAACAAGCCAGAGCTCAGCAGTGCCCTGGTAACTCTCTTTATATATCAGAGCCTGTCAGTAAAATAAGTATACAAGTAAAATATTAATGAGTGCAGACAGAGTGAGTGAGAGCCTGTGAGAGTCAGAGACAGAGAAGGCAAGAAGAGAAATAGAAGAGTGGGAAAGAGACCAGAAGTCAAAAACCTCCCACACTGTGTTCATACATGACAGGTTCAAACCTGGGTTGTCTAGATTGTAAGGCAGCAGTCTCACGTCCACAGACCCCAGACTACCCCAGCCTTCACCATATGTGTGTAGTATTTACGACATGAAATGTATTGTGAGTGTAAACTTCCCTTCAATTATAAGAGAAATATCTATCAAGCAGAAGAAATGACCCCTCATGTAATATATAAATAAATAAATATGCAAATAAATGGGGATGATCTAGGAGGATTGAAAAAAATGAAAAATAAAAACAAAAAGCATAAGAAGACCTGATTACAGCAGAAAATGGAAACCATCTGCTGAGAAACAGAGGGCTGCATCAAAAATTCTGTGACACTTCAGAGTCCAGGGAAATTAAGATTTCAGGAGAATGAAAAGAAACTTATATGTACTGAAGCTTACACCTGAGAAAGGAGGCAAGTTCTGTACTATGATAGTTACAATAAGGATGCTGATAGAAATGCTATTAGAAATGCTACTGGAAGGTTCTATTATTTATAATTGTATTGAATCCTGCTACAACTAGGTGGCCAATTATTAATGAAAAAGGAAGCTGTTATAAATGTGTTAATTCTGATAAAGATCAACATAGGTCAATTCTAAAAATGACAGATATATATGTATATAGATGTATATGTTTATTATAAAGTCTGAGAGATACTGACCTGGAAATGAGGAGACAGAATATGGCTTGTGTCAGAGAGACTTACAAAGCTGTGGCTCCAGTAGCCTAGGTGATATCACCAACAAAACAAGCAAGAGCTCAGCAGTGCTCTGGTAATTCCCTTTGTATATCTGGGCCTGTCAGTAAAATAAGTATATAAGTAAAATATCAATGAGTGAAGATAGAGTGTGTGATAGCATGTGAGAGTTAGAGACAGAGAAGGCGAGAAGAGAAATAGATGAGTTGGAAAGAGATCAGAAGTCAAAAACCTCTTACACTGTGTTCATGGATGACAGGTTCAAAGCTGGCTTGTAGAGATTGTAAGGCAACAGCTCTTATGCCCACAGACCCCAGACAGCGCAAGCCTTCACCATATGCTGTACTACCAGACCTGACAGTAATGTGTGTATGTGTCTGTCTGTCTGTCTGTGTGTGTCAGTGTGTGCTCAGAACTCACCTATAGTAGTCTCAGAGCATGGGTGGGAAGGTAGCCAGCCTCAACTGCAACTTATGTACAGAGAACCTATCTGGTCAGGGCAAGAATGGCTGTCTAAGCAAGAATGCACATGCAAAAGGACTCTCATGTCTCCCTATCCTGAGTTCCTGATTCAATATCATGCCTCACTATCATCCAAACTCTGTCAACGGGGTAAGCTGGGGCACCCCTCAGAATTCAAGGGAAGGAGCCTGTCCAGTCACATTTGGCTGGCTACTCAGCCTCCAGACTCTCAGTCCCCTGCTCAGTGCAGCAGACTACAAGCCCAGAATGAACCTAGAAAGAGCTGTGTTTCAACATAGATGGGAACTGTGTTTGACCAAACAATAGTGGATGAACCCGTCCCCTTACACCTACACTTTGGGTCCGGCTAAGGCAATTGCTCCTGTGGCCTCACAATCCCTGATCATGGTGTCCTGGTGTCCACACATCACACTCAGAGAGATTCCCAGAAGTAGGCATGCATGAGTGTCACATACAAAGTCGCTCTGCTTGCAGGAAGCACAAACTCCCTGGGCCCTTGCTATGGAGAGACAAAAGGAAGATGGATGCCTCATTCGGTGAATTAGGAGCTTCCAGTGGAGATCACAGCCCCGCCCCTCACCTGAGGGCCTGGCTGCTTCTTATAAAGGCAATTGGAAATACATGTTACCACTTGCGGCCTGAGGACATACTCAGGAATCCCTCCAGTAGCTAGCAGGCTGGCAGACCTCCTAACCCCGGGATTGCTCTGCTCCTAGTTGGGAGGGCCTTCCGACCAGAGGTGAGTATTTTCCCTAGATACAATAACGAACTTCAGGTTTCAAAAGGATTTGAAACCCCAGGAGCCACTTGGAAAAGGCATTTCACAGCCATCAAAACACCCTCTTTCTGAACCCTGGAAGCTTCCGTTTTGCGTGGAAAATCTGGACACTGGTGTGGGCATCAGTACCACACATCCTTTACATTCGGCCCAATAGAGGGAAAGCACAATGTGTGTGCCAGGGTGGTAGAGTTTCACCTCTCTTGCCCTTGGCTCTCATGGAATAAGACAAGGATGTGGTGAAGGAAATTGAGGAGGGCTGCATTTAGTCTGAGTGTCAGTCACAGGGCTCTGGAGAATGGGAGTCAAGCACAGAGGGCCTGGACAGCTGCAGCTGGAGATGGATATATGCCTGTTACCTGTAGCAGGAATGCTGTCTCCTCAGTTCCCCTCTGTACTACGCCATATGCACGAGACTAAGTAATCCAAAGGGCAAAGAGAGGAAAATTTCAACACCAGGAAGACAGAGTTCATGATGCATGCACTGACTTCCACGAAGGGTCCGGGGAAGAAGGCACGTAGAGACAGTCAGAAAGACAGAATGACAGTGACTGAAAAGGACAAATTCTGGCCCTGTGTTGATCAGTGCCAGAGCACTGAAGACAAACCCTCCATGCCCATGCATACTTCTTACAAGTGGCATTGCTATTTTATGTTTGTGAGGAAAGGTTACACTTAGAACATCTAGGTCTTAGTCCACTCTGAGAAGCAACACTTGCCCTGCAGCCCACTCTCCAAAACTGCCCTTGCCTCTCCAAATTGGAAGTAGTTTTAGTGATGCTGCAGCCAAATGCAGGCTGGCGTATTGCATCTCCCTGGTCCAGCCTCAGCCTGTCCTGTGTGCAGGGAACTGAACTATGTCTATTTCTTCTTTGATTTACAATTTTCGGATAGGACTCGGTGGACAAAAAGAGCAAGAGTGAAGTAGATGATTTGGCAGCTGTAGTTTGTGCTGAGAGAGATTTGTAGAGTGAGAAGAGGTAAACAAATGGCTCTGTGAGATGTCTCTCATGACTGTGGCTCAGAAGGACCAGGTGTATCCATATTAATACCTTAATCCAGAGCTGTGCAGGTCTCTAGCTAAGATATATTTTCAGACCTCTACATGTTACGTATATATATATATATATATATATATATATATATATATATATATATATATACACAGAGAGAGAGAGAGAGAGAGAGAGAGAGAGAGAGACAAAGAGAGCAAGACACTGATGTAGTCATTTTCTACAATGGATGTGATATGACATTCAGACAATTGATTGCTAAAAGCGGGAGAGAAACTGTGCATCAGGAAAAGAATTGTCCAAAGGAGTAAAATCTCCAAATCATTAGCTATATGCAGCTCCAAAGGGACCTAGCAGAAGCTGTCCAGTGTGCATGTGTATAACTCCGTTTGTGCCTGTGCCTCTGTGGATGTGTGCATGTGTGTAACTGTGAGAGTGTGTGTTTGTGTGTGTGTGTGAGGGAGGGAGAGAGAGAACAACAGAATCACTGTGGCACAGGTGATTTTGTACAAAATGCTTGGCACATTCTCATTTACAGCTCAATATTGACACCATTGTAGCTCTTCTTAGCCCTTGGTCACTTTTCTTCTTTTCAGATGTAAAGACACTGAATAGAGAGAGGTTTTTGCCCTGAGGCTTGCACAAGGAACTAGCAGCTGCCCTGTGTGTGTTGCCAGACTAGGAAACTTGTGGTTCCTGTACATGTGGAGAGACTCCTGGATGAGTTCCTTCTCGAGCCTTTTTCGCTCGGTCCCGTTGGAGCTGCATATAGCTAATGATTTGGAGATTTTACTCCTTTGGACAATTCTTTTCCTGATGCACAGTTTCTCTCCCGCTTTTAGCAATCTATTGTCTGAATGTCATATCACATCCATTGTAGAAAATGACTACATCAGTGTCTTGCTCTCTCTCTGTCTCTCTCTGTCTCTCTCTGTCTCTCTCTCTGTCTCTCTCTGTCTCTCTCTCTCTCTATATATATATATGTAACATGTAGAGGTCTGAAAATATATTTTAGCTAGAGACCTGAACAGCTCTGGATTAGGGTAGTAATGCGGATACACCTGGCCCTTCTAGCCAGAGTCATGAGAGACATCTCACAGAGTCACTCTACAAATATCAGCACAAACTACAGCTGCCAAATCATCTACTTCCCTCTTGCTCTTTTTGTTCACCGAGTCCTAGAAGAAATAGACATAGTGCAGTTCCCTGCACATAGGACAGGCTGAGGCTGGACCAGGGAGATGAAATATGCCAGCCTGCATCTTGGCTGGTGTCTCACTAAAACTACTTCCAATTTGGGAGGCAAGGGAAGTTTTAGAGAGTGGGCTGCAGGCCAAGTGTTGCTTCTCAGAGTGGGCTAAGACCTAGATGTTCTAAGTGTAACCTTTCCTCACAAACATAAAATAACAATGCCACTTGTAAGAAGTATGCATGGGCATGGAGGGTTTGTCTTCAGTGCTCTGGCACTGATCAACACTGGGCCAGAATTTCTGTCCTTTTCAATCACTGTCATTCTGTCTCTCTGACTGTCTCTGCGTGTCTTCTTCCATGGACTCTTCGTGGAAGTCAGTGCATGCATCGTTAACTCAGTATTCCTGGTGTTGAAATTTTCCTTTCTTTGCCATTTGGATTAATTAGTCTTGTGCATATGGCGTAGTACAGAGGGGAACTGAGGAGACTGCGTTCCTGCTGCAGGTAACAGGCATATGTCCATCTCCAGCTGCAGCAGTCCAGGCCCTCTGTGCTTGACTTCCATTCTCCAGGACCCTGTGGCTGACACTCAGCCTAAATGCAGCCCTCCTCAATTTCCTGCACTGCATCCTTATCCTTATTCCATGAGAGCCCAGGTCAAGAGAAGTGAAACTCTACCACCCTGGCACACACTTTGTTTTTTCCCTCTATTGAGCCGAATGTAAAGGATCTGTGGTACTGATGGCCACACCAGTGTCCAGATTTTCTACGCAAAATGGAAGCTTCCAGGGTTCAGAAAGAGGGTGTTTTGATGGCTGTGGAATGTCTTTTCCAAGTGCATCCTGGGGTTTCTAATCCTTTTGAAACCTGAAGTACTTTCTTGTATCTAGGGAATATTCTCACCTCTGGCCCGAAGGCCCTCCCAACTAGGAGCACAGCTATCCTGGGGTCAGGAGGTCTGCCAGCCTGCTAGCTCCTGGAGGGATTCCTGAGTATGTCCTCAGGGCCCAAGTGGTAACAACTGTTTCAAATTGCCTTCATTAGCAGCAGCCAGGTCCTCCGTTGAGGGGCGGGCCTGTGATCTCCACTGGAAGCTCCTAATTCAGCCAATGGAGGCATCCATCTTCCTTTTGTCTCTCCTTAGCAAGGCCTGGAGAGTTTGTGCTTCCTGCAAGCAGAGTGACTTTGTATGGGACACTATGTATGCCTACTTCTGGGAATCTCTCTGAATTTGATGAGTTGACACAAGTACGCCATGATCAGGGATTGTGAGGCCTCAGGAGCAATTGCCTTAACCAGACCCAAAGGGTAGATATAAGATGCCGGGTTCATCCACTATTGTTTGGTCAAACACAGTTCCCATCTATGTTGAAACAAGCTCCTTCTGGTTTTTTTCTGGGCTTGTAATCTGCTGCCCTGAGCAGTGGACTGAGAGCCTTGAGGCTGAGTAGGCAGCCAAACATGACTGGACAGGTTCATGCCCCTGAATTCTAAGGCATGCCCCAGATTCCCCCATTGGCAGTGTTTGGTTGATAGTGAGGCATGGGATTGAAAGGGGAACTCAGGGGAGCGAGACATGAGAGTCCCTTTGCATATGCATTCTTGCTTAGCCAGTATCTGGGTTAGCTAGCTTGCCCTGACCAGCTAGGTTCTCTGTACATAAGTTGCAGGTGAGGCTGGCTACCTTGACACCCATGCTCTGAGACTACTACATGTGAGCTTAGAGCACACACACACAGACACACACACACACACACACACACACACACACACATTACATTACTGTCAGGTCTGGTAGTACAGCATATGGTGAAGGCTGGGGCAGTCTGGGGTCTGTGGGCATGAGAGCTGCTGCCTTACAATCTCTACATGCCAGCTTTGAACCTGTCATCAATGAACACAGTGTAGGAGGTTTTTGAATTCTGGTCTCTTTCCAACTCATGTATTTCTCTTCTCGCCTTCTCTGTCTGACTCTCACATGCTCTCATCCAATCTGTCTTCACTCATTTATATTTTACTTATATACTTATTTTACTGACAGGCCCAGATATACAAAGAGAGTTAGCAGAGCACTGCTGAGCTCTGGTTTGTTGTGTTGGCGATTTCACCTAGGCTACTGGAGCATCAGTTTGTAAGTCTTTCTGACACAAGCCATATTCTGTCTCCTCATTTCCATGCCAGTATCACTCAGATTTTATAATAAAGATATACATACATATACATACATATATATTTAATATCTGTCATTTTTTGAATTGTCTACCTATTTATTTGACCTTAATTCTGAATTACCACATTTATAACAGCCTAGTTTTTCAGAAATAAATGGCCATGTCACTGGAGTAGTATTCTATACAATTATAAATAGTAGAACCTTCCAGTAGCATTTCTAATCCTGTTTCTATCAGCATTTTTTTATAATTATCATACCATAGAACTTCCCTCCTTTTTCTAGTGTAAGCTTCAATAAGTATGTGTTTGTTTTCTTTTTCCGGAAATCTTAATTTCCTTGGACCCTGAAGTGTTAGGGAATTTTTGAAGCAGCCCTCTGTTTCTCAGCAGATGGTTTCTATGTTTCTGCTGTAATCAAGTCTTCTTGTGGTTTTTGTTTTCATTATTTTTTATTTTTTCAAGTCCTCCTAAATCATCCCCATTTATTTGCATATTTATTTATTTAGTCTGGTATCACATGAGGGTAATTTTTTTTGCTTGATATATTTTCTCTTATAAATGAAGGGAACTCTTGATGCACAATGCATTTCCTGGGGAAAATACTACACACATATGGTGAAGCCTTGTGTTGTCTAGGGTCTGTGGGCATAGAGCTGCTTCCTTACAATCTCTACAACCCACGTTTGAACCTGTCATGAATGAACACAGTCTAGGGGGATTTTGACTTCTGGTCTATTTCCAACTCCTCTATTTCTTTTCTCACCTTCTCTGTCTCTGACTCTCACAGGCTCTCACTCTGTCTGCACTCAGTAATATTTTACTTATATCCTTATTTTATTGACAGGCCCAGATATACAAAGAGAGTTGCCAGAGCACTGCTGAGCTCTGGCTTGTTTTGTTGGTGATTTCACCTAGGCTACTGAAGCCTCAGCTTTGTAAGTCTCTCTGACACTAGCCATATTCTGTCTCCTCATATCCATGGCAGTATCTCTCAGACTTTATAATAAAGATACACATCCATATACATATATAAATATACATATATATCTGTAATTTTTAGAATTGTCGACCTATGGTCTTCCTGTGGTTTTTATTATTTTTTCAAATCCTCCTAGATCATCCCCATATATTTGCATATTTATTTTTATATTTAGTCCGATATCACATGAGGGGTCATTTCTTCTGCCTGATAGGTTTTCTCTTATAATTGAACGGAACTTTGTACACACAATACATTTCCTTTTGCAGATACTACAAACCACTTCAACTACTACTGCACTGTTTTTGACAGTGACATCCAATTCACAATGGATTAGTATTACATGGCTCTAATGAATGTTCCCTATTTAACCTACAAAGTTTTTAACCTCACAAATATTTATTCTGTTCATTCTTGGGGGATGAATGGTTTACAGTCAACAGTTACATGTAATAGTGGCTACTGGGGTCATTTTTCCCAATTTCCCTGTATTTCTGTACATCATTTGTAACTTTCGTATTGAGGAGACGGAAACAGTCATAAATTGAGAGATCAGGGCCCAAGCAGGAAGAGATACAGAGAGACAGCTGAACCTCTGATTTGCCACTAGCCCAGCTTTTCCCTAATTGGGTAAGTGGTGACCAGGGGCTCAAAATGGGGTCTTGGGCTTCCACATAGTTCTCTGGCATTCTTGCTTAGCCAGAATCTGGGCTATCTGGCTTGCCCTGACCAGCTAGGTTCTCTGTACATAAGTTGCAGGTGAGTCTGGGTATCTTACCACCCATGCTCTGAGACTACTATAGGTGAACTCTGAGCACACACAGACACACACAGACAGACAGACAGAAACACACACACACACACATTACTGTCAGGTCTGGTAGTACAGCATATGGTCAAGGCTGGGGCTGTATGGGGTCTGTGGGCATGAGAGCTGCTGCCTTACAATCTCTACAAGCCAGGATTGAACCTTCCATCAATGAACACAGTGTAGGAGGCTTTTGACTTCTGGTCTCTTTCAAACTCATCTATTTCTCTTCTTGCCTTCTCTGTCTCTAACTCTCACATGCTCTCACACACTCTATCTTCACTCATTGGTATATTACTTATATACTTATTTTACTTACAGGCCCAGATATACAAAGAGAGTTACCAGAGCACTGCTGAGCTCTGGCTTGTTTTGTTGGTGATATCACCTAGGCTACTGGAGCCACAGCTTTGTAACTCTCTCTGACACAAGCCATATTATGTCTCCTCATTTCCATGGCAGTATCTCTCAGACTTTATAATAAACATATACATCCATATATATATATAAATATACATATATATATATCCTATTTATAGAATTGTAGACTTATGTAATTGATCTTTATCAGAATTAACACATTTATAACAGCTTCCTTTTTCATTAATAATTGACCACCTAGTTGGAGCAGGATTCAATACAATTATAAATAATAGAACCTTCCAGTAGCATTTCTAATAGCTTTTCTATCAGCATCCTTATTGTAATTATCATAGTACAGAACTTGCCTCCTTTCTCTAGTGTAATATGAGTTATGTAATAACTTTCTCTAGTACATATGAGTTTCTTTTCATTCTCCTGAAATCTTAATTTCCCTGGATTCTGAAGTGTCTTGGAATTTTTGAAGCAGCACTCTGTTTCTCAGCAGATGGTTTCCATTTTCTGCTGTAATCAGTTCTTCTTGTGCTTTTTGTTTTTATTGTTCATTTTTTTCAATCCTCCTAGATCATCCCCATATTTGCATATTTATTTATTCAATTATTCCTATATTACATGAGGGGTCATTCCTTCTGCTTGATAGATTTTTCTTTTATAATTGAAGGGAAGTTTACACTCACAATACATTTCGTGTGGTAAATACTATACACATAGTGTGAAGGCTGGGGTGGTCTGGGGTCTGTGGATGTGAGACTGCTGCCTTACAATCTCTACAACCCAGGTTTGAACCTGTCATGTATGAACACAGTGTGGGAGGTTTTGGACTTCTGGTCTCTTTCCAACTCTTCTATTTCTCTTCTTGCCTTCTCTGTCTCTGAATCTCACAGGCTCTCACTCACTCTGCACTCATTAATATTTTACTTATATACTTATTTTACTGACAGGCCCTGATATACAAAGAGAGTCACCAGGGCACTGCTGAGCTCTGGCTTGTTTTGTTGGTGATTTCACCTAGGTTTCTGGAGCCTCAGCTTTGTAAGTCTCTCTGGCACAAGCCATACTCTGTCTCCTCATAGCCATGCCAGTATCCCTCAGAGTCTATAATAAATATACACTTACATATATGTACATATATATATATACATATATATATATCAGTCATTTTTAGAATTGTTGAACTTTTTATTTGATCTTAATGCAGAATTACCACATTTTTAACAGCCTCCTTATTCTTAAATAATTGGTCACATAGTTGGAGCAGGATTCACTACAATTACAAATTATAAACCTTCCAGGAGCATTTCCAATAGCCTTTCTTTCAGTATCCTCATTGTAATTATCATAGCACAGAACTTGCCTCCATTTTCTAGTGTAAGCTTCAATACATATGCCTTTCTTTTCATTCTCAGAATTCTTAATATTCCTGGACCCTGAAGTGTCATGGAATTTTTGAAGCAGCCCTCTGTTTCTCAGCAGACGTTTTGTATATTTCTGCTGTAATCAGGTCTCCATGTGGTTTTTGTTTTTATTTTTTTCAAATACTCCTAGATCATCCCCATTTATTTGCAATGTTTTTAACCTCACAAATATTTATTCTGTTCTTTCTTTGGGGATGAATGCTTTACAGTCAACAGTTACATGTAATAGTGGGCACGGGAGTAATTTTTCCCACTTTCCATGTATTTATGTACATCATTTGTAACTTTGTTATTGAGGAGATGGAAACAGTCATGAATTGAGAGATCAGGGCCCAAGCAGGAAGAGAGACAGAGAGACAGCTGCAGTTCTGATTTGACACTAGCCCAGCTTTTCCCTAGCTGGGTAAGTGGTGACCAGGAGATCAAAACGGGGTCCTGGGCTTCCACATAGTTTCCTGGCATCTCCACCAGCTGTGCCTTCAAACCATGCTCCCTTCATTGTCCATGTAACTATCAATCTGTCTAGGCACTTCTCACCTTCATATGCCAGAAACAACACTTCTCCCATCCACCCATGAAACTTTGACCTTTTACTTGAGTGTTCTTTTCCTGATACACAGTTTCTCTCCAGGTTTTAGCAATCAATTGTCTAAATGTCATATTGCATCCATTGTAGAAAATGACTACATCATTGTCTTGCTCTTTATCTCTCTCTCTCTCTCCTCTCTCTCTTTCTCTCTCTCTCTCTCTCTCTATATATATATATATATATATATATATATATATATATATGTAACATGTAGAGGTCTGACAATATATTTTAGCTAGAGACCTGCACAGCTATGGATTCAGGTAGTAATGCGGATACACCTGGCCCTTCAGAGCCACAGTCATGAGAGACATACTATTCCAAAACTGTAAATCAAAGAAGAAATAGACATAGTGCAGTTCCGTGCACACAGGACAGGCTGAGGCTGGACCAGGGAGATGAAATACGCCAGCCTGCATTTGGCATGAGCATCACTAAAACTACTTCTAATTTGGAGAGGCAAGGGCAGTTTTGGAGAGTAGGATGCTGGCAAAGTGTTGCTTCTCAGAGTGGCTAAGACCTAGATGTTCTAACTGTGATCTTTCCTCACAAACATAAAATAACAATGCCACTTGTAAGAAGTATGCATGGGCATGTTGAGTTTGTCTTTAGTGCTCTGGCACTGATCAACACAGGGCCAGAATTTCAGTCCTTTTCTGTCTCTGTCATCCTGTCTCTCTGACTGTCTCTATGTGCCCATGAATTCTGAGGGGTGCCCCAGCTTCCCCCATTGGCAGTGTGAGCATGATAGTGAGGCATGAGATTGAATCAGGAACTCAGTAGAGCAAGACATGAGAGTCTTTTTGCATATGAATTCTTGCTGAGCCAGAATCTTGGCTATCTGGCTTTCCCTAACCAGCTAGGTTCTCTATACATAAGTTGCAGGTGAGGCTGGATACCTTGCCACCCATGATCTGAGACTCGTATAGGTGAGTTCTGAACACACACAGACAACACTGACAGACAGACAGACAGACAGACAGACACAAACACACACATTACTGTAAGGTCTGGTAGTACAGCATATTTTGAAGGCTGGGCCAGTCTGGGGTCTGTGTGCATGAGAGCTGCTGCCTTACAATCTCTACAAGCCAGGTTTGAAGCTGTCATCAATGAACACAGTGTAGGAGGTTTTTGAATTCTGGTCTCTTTCCAACTCATCTATTTCTCTTCTCGCCTTCTCTGTCTCTAACTCACATGCTCTCACACACTCCGTCTTCAATCATTAATATTTTACTTATATACTTATTTTACTGACAGGCCCAGATATACAAAGAGAGTTACCAGAGCACGGCTGAGCTCTGGCTTGTGTTGGTGACTTCACCTAGGCTCTTGGAGCCTCAATTTGTAAGTCTTTCTGACACAAGCCATATTCTGCCTCCTCATTTCCATGCCAGTATCACTCAGAGTTTATTATAAAGTGATTTTTTGCAAAAAACTTGGCACATTCTGGTTTAAGCTCAATATTGACACCATTGTAGCTCTCTTTGGCCCTTGGTCACTTTTCTTCTTTTCAGATGTAAAAACACTGAAGAGGGGGAGGTTTTTGCCTTGAGGCTAGCACTGGGAACTACCAGATGCCCTGTTTCTGTTGCCAGACTAGGAAACTTGTGGTGCCTGTCCATGTGGAGAGTCTCCTTGATGAGTTCCCTCTCAAGCTTTTTTCGCTCTGTCCCTTGGAGCTTCATATAGCTAAGGATTTTGAGATTTTACTCCTTTGGACAATTCTTTTCCTGATGCACAGTTTCTTTCCAGGTTTTAGCAATCAATTGTCTGAATGTCATATCAAATACAGTGTAGAAAATGACTACATCAGTGTCTCTCTCTCTCTCTCTCTCTCTCTCTCTCTCTCTCTATATATATATATATATATATATATATATATATATATATATGTAACTTGTAGAGGTATGAAAAAAATTTTTAGCTAGAGACCTGCACAGCTCTGGATTAGGGTAAGAATGCGGATACACTTGGCTCTTCTGAGCCACAGTCATGAGAGACATCTCACAGAGCCATTCGTATAGCTCTTATCACTCTACAAATCTCTCAGCACAAACTACTGCTGCCAAATCATCTACTTCCCTCTTGCTCTTTTTGTCCACCGAGTCCTATCCCAAAACTGTAAATCAAAGAAGAAATAGACATAGTGCAGTTCCCTGCCCACAGGAGAGTCTGAGTCTGGACCAGGGAGATGCAATATGCCAGCCTGCATCTTGGCTGGAGCTTCAATAAGACTACTTCCAAAATGGAGAGGCGAGGGCAGTTTTGGAGAGGGCAGTTTTGGCTGCAGGCCAAGTGTTGCTTCTCAGAGTGGGCTAAGACCTAGATGTTCTAAGTGTAACCTTTCCTCACATACATAAAATAACAATGCCACTTGTATGAAGTATGCATGGGCATGGAGGGCTTGTCTTCAGTGCTCTGGCACTGATCAACACAGGGTCAGAATTTCAGTCCTTTTCTGTCTCTGTCATCCTGTCTCTCTGTCTCTACGTGCCTTCTTCATTGGTCCCTTATGGAAGTCAGTGCATGCATCTTGAACTCGGACTACCTGGTGTTAAAATTTTCCTTTCTTTACCCTTTGGATTATTCAGTCTCCTGCATATGGCTTAGTACATTGGGGAACTGAGAAGACAGCGATCCTGCTGCAGGTAACAGGCATATGTACATCTCCAGCTGCAGCTGTCCAGGCCCTCTGTGCTTGACTCCCATTCTCCAGGGCCCTGAGGCTGACACTCAGGCTAAATTCAGCCCTCCTCAATTTCCTGCACTGCATCCTTGTCCTTATTCCATGAGAGCCCTGGTCAAGAGAAGTGGAACTCTATCCCCCTGGCACACACATTGTGCTTTCCCTCTATTGGGCCAAATGTAAAGGATCTGTGGTACTGATGCCCACACCAGTGTCCAGATTTTCCACGCAAACCTGAAGCTTCCAGGGTTCAGAAAGAGGGTGTTTTGATGGCTGTGAAAAGTCTTTTCCAAGTGCCTCGTGGGGATTCAAATCCTTTTGAAACCTGAAGTTCGTTCTTGTATCTAGGGAATATTCTCACCTCTGGCCAGAATGCCCTCCCAACTAGGAGCACAGCTATCCCGGTGTCAGGAGGTCTGCGAGCCTGCTAGCTCCTGGAGGGATTCCTGAGTATTATGTCATCAGGTCCCAAGTGGTAACAGGTGTTTCCAATTGTCTTTATTAGCAGCAGCCAGGCCCTCAGTTGAGGTGCAGGGCTGTGATCTCCACTGGAAACTCCTAATTCAGCCAATGGAGGCATCCTTCTTCCTTTTGTCTCTTCATAGCAAGGGCCCTGGGAGTTTGTGTTTCCTGCAAGCAGAGCGACTTTGTATGGGACACTCATGGATGCGTACTTCTGGGAATCTCTCTGAGTGTGATGTTTGGACACCAGGACACTGCGATCAGAGATTGTGAGGCCACATGAGCAATTGCCTTAGCAGGACTCAGGGGGAGGTGTAAGGGGCCGGGTTCATCCACTATTGTTTGGTCAAAAACAGTTCCCATCTATGTTGAGACTCAGCTCTTTCTGGGTTCTTTCTGGGCTTGTAATCTGCTGTCCACCAAGTAGTGGACTGGGAGCCTGGAGGCTGAGTATGCAGCCAAACGTGACTGGACAGGTTCCTGCCCCTGAATTCTGAAGGGTGCCCCAGCTTCCCCCGTTGGCAGTGTTTGGATGAAAGTGAGGCATGAGAATGAATCAGGAACTCAGGAGAGCACGACATGAGAGTCCCTTTGCATATGCATTCTTGTTTAGCCAGAATCTGGGCTAGCTGGCTTTCCCAAACCAGCTAGGTTCTCTGTACATAAGTTGCAGGTGAGGCTGGCTACCTTGCCACCCATGCTCTTAGACTACTATAGGTGAGTTCTGAGCACACACAGAGAAACAGAGATACATGCCAGTATCACAAACATTGTATAATAAAGTGATTTTTTTGCAAAACACTTGGTACATTCTGATTTACAGATCAATATTGACACCATTGTAGCTCTCTTTGGCCCTTGGTCACTTTTCTTCTTTTCAGATGTAAAAACACTGAAGAGGGAGAGGTTTTTGCCCTGAGGCTTGCACTGGGAACTACCAGATG
>NW_026647187.1:0-117500 GCF_950295315.1 Erinaceus europaeus | reverse complement strand
CTGCCCAATGAGCGTGCTGCAGAGCCGTGTGGGCGGTGCTCAAGGTTTCTGGCCAATCACTGACTAGGGGCCTTGACACTCCTGTGCGTGTCCTAGAACACAGGCCAATGATATTGCTGGCAGGGGTTCTGGGCGTGGCCTAGGCCTCTGGCATATCAGAGCATGGCTGGTGCCCTGTCTGCGGGCCTTCTGAAGTAAGCCCGAAAATGGGAGCTCAGAGTTGGCCTCAAAAGGCTGGGCGTGCTTCCAGGAAGTGCGAAGCAGGGTTCACCCAGGGCCATGAATTGCAGAAGCTGTCCAGTGTGCAAGTGTATAACTCCATATGTGCCGGTGCCACTGTGTATGTGTACGTGTGTGTAACTGTGAGAGTGTGTGTTTGTGTTTGTATGAGGGAGGGGGAGAGAGAGAGAACAACAGAATCACTGTGGTACAGGTGATTTTGTGCAAAACACTTGGCACATTCTGATTTACAGCTCAATATTGACACCATTGTAGCTCTCCTTGGCCCTTGGTCACTTTTATTCTTTTCAGATGTAAAGACACTGAAGAGGGAGAGGTTTTTGCCCTGAGGGTTACACTGGGAACTAGCAGCTGCCATGTGTGTGTTGCCAGACTAGGAAACTTGTGGTGCCTGTCCATGTGGAGAGTCTCCTGGATGAGTTCCTAATCATGCCTTTTTCGCTAGGTCCCTTTGGATCTGCATATAGCTAATGATTTGGAGATTTTACTCCTTTGGAAAATTTTTTTCCTGATGCACAGTTTCTCTCCTGGTTTTAGCAATCAATTGTCTGAATGTCATATCGCATCCATTGTAGAGAATGAATATATCAGTGTCTTGCTCTCTTTCTCAATCTCTCTCTTTATATATATATATATATATATATATATATATATATATATATATATATATATATACATGCATGTATATATATATATATATATATATATAAAATGTATAGATCTGAAAATATATTTTAGCTAGATACCTGCACAGCTCTGTATTTGGGTAGTAATGCTGATACACCTTGCCCTTCTTAGCCACA
This sequence comes from Erinaceus europaeus, assembly GCF_950295315.1. Lineage (NCBI taxonomy): Eukaryota > Metazoa > Chordata > Mammalia > Eulipotyphla > Erinaceidae > Erinaceus > Erinaceus europaeus. Next base: position 116,457 of record NW_026647187.1, on the reverse strand, counting down.
GTCATGAGCGACATCTCATAGAGCCATTGTTTATCTCTTGTCACTCTACACTTCTCTCTCGCACAAACTACAGCTGCCAAATCATCTACTTCCCTCTTGCTCTTATTGTCCACCAAGTCCTATCCCAAAAGTGTAAATCAAAGAAGAAATAGACATAGTGCAGTTCCCTGCACACAGGAGAGGCTGAGGGTGGACCGGGGAGATGAAATATGCCAGCCTGAATATGGCTGGTGCATCACTAAAACTACTTCCAATTAGGAGAGGCAGGGGAAGTTTTGTTGAGTGGGCTGCTGGCCAAGTGTTGCTTCTCAGAGTGGCTAAGACCTAGATGTTCTAAGTATAAACTTTCCTCACAAACATAAAATAACAATGCCACTTGTAAGAAGTATGCATGGGAATGGAGGGATTCTCTTCAGTGCTCTGACACTGATCAACACAGGGCCAGAATTTCAGTCCTTTTGTGTCACTGTCATTCTGTCTCTCTGACTGTCTCTACGTGCCTTCTTAACTGGATCCTTCCTGGAAGTCAGTGCATGCATTGTGAACTCAGTCTTCCTGGTGTTGAAATTTTCCTTTCTTTGCCCTTTGGATTACTTAGTCTCGTGCATATGGCATAGTACAGAGGGGGAACTTAGGAGACACCGTACCTGCTGCAGGTAACAGGCATATGTCCATCTCCAGCTGCAGCTGTCCAGGCCCTCTGTGCTTGACTCCCATTCTCCAAGGCCCTGTGGCTGACACTCAGCCTAAATGCAGCCCTCCACAATTTCCTGCACCACATCCTTGTCCTAATTCCATGAGAGCCCAGTTCAAGAGAAGTGAAACTCTAACACCATTGCACACACATTGTGCTTTCCCTCTATTGGGCTGAATGTAAAGGATCTGTGGTACTGATGGCCACACCAGTGTCCAGATTTTCCATGCAAAACGTAAGCTTCCAGGTTCAGAAAGAGGGTGTTTTGCTGGCTTTGAAATGCCTTTTCCAAGTGCCTCCTGGAGTTTCAAATCCTTTTGAAACCTGTAGTTTGTTCTTGTATCTAGGGAATGTTCTCACCTCTGGCCGGAAGGCCCTCCCAACTAGGAGCACAGCTATCCAGGGGTCAGGAGGTCTGCAAGCCTGCTAGCTCTTGGAGGGATTCCTGAGTATGTCCTCAGGTCTCAAGTGGCAAGAGGTGTTTCCAATTGCCTTTATTATCAGCAGCCAGGCCCTCAGGTTAGGGGCGGGGATGTGATCTCCTCTGGAAGCTCCGAATTCAGCCAATGTAGGCATCCATCTTAATTTTGTCTCTCCATAACAAGGGCCCAGGGAGTTTGTGCTTCCTGCAAGCAGAGCGACTTTGTTTGTGACACTCATGCATGCCTACTTCTGGGAATCTCTCTGAGTGTGATGTGTGGACACCAGGACACCATGATCAGGGATTGTGAGGCCAGAGGAGCAATTGCCTTAGCCGGACCCAAAGGGTAGGTGTGAGGGTCCGGGTTCATCCACTATTGTTTGGCCAAACACAGTTCCCATCTATGTTGAAACACAGCTCTCTCTGGGTTCATTCTGGGCTTGTAATCTGCTGCCCTGAACAGTGGACTGAGAGTCTCGAGGCTGAGTAGGCAGCCAAATGAGACTGGACAGGCTCCAGCCCCTGAATTCTGAGGGGTGCCCCAGCTTCCCCCATTGGAAGTGTTTGGATGATAGTGAGGCATGAGATTGAATCAGGAACTTAGGAGAGGGAGACATGAGAGTCCCTTTGCATGTGCATTCCTGCTTAGCCAGAATCTGGGCTAGCTGGCTTGCCCTGACCAGCTAGGTTCTCTGTACATAAGTTGCAGGAGAAGCTGGCTACCTTCCCACCCATGCTCTGAGACTACTATAGGTGAGTTCTGAGCACACACAGACACAGACAGATAGACAGACACACACACACACACACACACACACACACACACACACACACACACATTACTGTCAGTTCTGGTAGTACAGCATATGGTGAAGGCTGGGGCTGTCTGGGGTCTGTGGGCATGAGAACTGCTGCCTTACAATCTCTACAAGCCAGCTTTGAACCTGTCATCAATGAACACAGTGTAGGAGGTTTTTGAATCTCATCTCTTTCCAGCAGAAGTGGCTGGTGGGCGGGCCTTCCAGAGGCTGCCCAATGAGCATGCTGCAGGGCCGTGTGGGCGGTGCTCAAATTTGCTGGACAATCACTGGCTTTGGGCATTGACACTACTAGGTTTGTCCTAGCACACTGGCCAATTATATTGCTGGCAGGGGTTCTGGGCGTGGCCTAGGCCTCTGACATATCAGAGCATGGCTGGTGCCCTTTTTGCGGGCTTTCTGAAGTAAGCCCGACAATGGGAGCTCCGAGCTGGCATTAAAAGGCTGGGCGTGCTTCCAGGAAGTGCGAAGCAGTTTTCACCCAGGGCCCTGCCTTACAGAAGCTGTCCAATGTGCATGTGTATAACTCCGTTTGTGCCTGTGCCTCTGTGGATGTGTGCGTGTGTGTAACTCTGAGAGTGTTTGTTTGTGTGTGTTTGTGTGTGTGTGCGAGGGAGGTAGAGAGAGAGAGAACAACAGAATAACTGTGGCACAGGTGATTTTGTGCAAAACTCTTTGCTCATTCTGATTTACAGCTCAATATTGACACCATTGTAGCTCTCCTTGGCCCTTGGTCACTTTTCTTATTTTCAGATGTGAAGACACTGAAGAGGGAGAGGGTTTTGCCCTGAGGCTTGCACTGGGAACTAGCAGCTGCCCTGTGTGTGTTGCCAGACTAGGAAACTTGTGGTGCCTGTCCATGTGGAGAGTCTCCAGGATGAGTTCCTTCTCAAGCCTTTCTAGCCAGGTCCAGTTAGAGCTGCATATAACTAATGATTTGGAGATTTTACTCCCTTGGACAATTTTTTTCCCGATGCACAGTTTCTCTCCAGGTTTTAGTAATTACCTGCACAGCTCTGGATTTGGGTAGTAATGTGGATACACCTGGCCCTTCAGAGCCACAGTCATGAGAGATAGCTCAACAGCCATTTGTTTTCCTCTTGTCACTCTACAAATCTCTCTCAGCACAAACTACAGCTGCCAAATCATCTACTTCCCTCTTGCTCTTTTTGTCCACCGAGACCTATCCTAAAACTGTAAATCAAAGAAGAAATAGACATAGTTCAGTTACCTGCACACAGGACAGGCTGAGGCTGGAACGGGGAGATGAAATACGCCAGCCTGCATTTGGCTGGATCATCACTAAAACTACTTCCAATTTGGAGAGCCAAGGGCAGTTTTGGAGAGTGGAATAAAGGCCAAGGGTGGCTTCTCAGAGTGGGCTAAGACCTAGATGTTCTAAGTGTAAACTTTCCTCACAAACATAAAATAACAATGCCACTTGTAAGAAGTATGCATGGGCATGGAGGGTTTGTCTTCAGTGCACTGGCACTGATCAACACAGGGCCTGAATTTATGTCCTTTTCAGTCACTGTCATACTCTCTCTCTGACTCTCTCTAAGTGCCTTCTTCCCTGGACCCTTCCTGGAAGTCAGTGCATGCATCGTGAACTCGGTCTTCCTGGTGTTGAAATTTTCCTTTCTTTCCACTTTGGATTATTTAATCTCGTGCATATGGCGTAGTACAGAGGAGAACTTAGATGACAGCGTTGCTGCTGCAGGTAACAGGCATATGTCCATCTCCAGCTGCAGCTGTCCTGGCCGTCTGAGCTTGACTCCCATTCTCCAGGGCCCTGTGGCTGACACTCAGCCTAAATGCCGCCCTCCTCAATTTCCTGCACAACAATCTTGTCCATATTTCCAAGAGAGCCCAGGTCAAGAGAAGTGAAACTCTACCACCCTGGCACACACTTTGTTTTTTTTCCCTCTATTGAGCCGAATGTAAAGGATCTGTGGTACTGATGGCCACACCAATGTCCAGATTTTCCATGCAAAACAGAAGCTTCCAGAGTTCAGAAAAAGGGTGCTTTGATGGCTGTGAAATGTCTTTTCCAAGTGCCTCCTGGGGTTTCAAATCCTTTTGAAACCTGAATTATGTTTTTGCATCTAGGGAATATACTCACCTCTGGCCCGAAGGCCCTCCCAACTAGGAGCACATCTATCCAGGGGTCAGGAGGTTTGCCAGCCTGCTAGCTCCTGGAGGTATTCCTGAGTATGTCCTCTGGCCCCAAGTGGTAACAGGTGCTTCCAATTGCCTTCATTAGCAGCAGACAGGCCCTCAGGTGAAGGGCGGGGCTGTGATCTCCACTGGAAGCTCCTAAGTCAGCCAATGGAGGCATCCATCTTCCTTTTGTCTCTCCATAGCAAGGGCCCGGGGAGTTTGTGCTTCCTGCAAGCAGAGCGACTTTGTATGTGACACTCATGGATGCCTACTTCTGGGAATCTCTCTGAGTGTGATGTGTGGACACCAGGACACCATGATCAGGGATTGTGAGGCCACAGGAGCAATTGCTTTAGCCAGACCCAAAGGGTAGGTGTAAGGGGCCGGGTTCATCCACTATTGTTTGGTCAAACACAGTTCCCTTCTATGTTGAAACACAGCTCTTTCTGGGTTCTTTCTGGGCTTATAATCAGCTGCCAGGAGCAGTGGAATGAGAGTCTGGAGGCTGAGAAGGTAGCCAAACATGACTGGACAGGCTCCTGCCCTTGAATTCTGTGGGGTGCCCCAGCTTACCCTGTTGGCAGAGTTTGGATGATAGTGAGGAATGAGATTGAATCAGCAACTCAGGAGAGGGAGACATGAGAGTCCCTTTGCATGTGCATTCTTGCTGAGCCAGAATCTGGGCTTCTGGCTTGCCCTCACCAGCTAGGTTCTCTGTACATAAGTTGCAGGTGAGGCTGGCTACCTTCGCACCCATGCTCTGAGACTACTATAGGTGAGTTCTGAGCACACACAGACACAGACAGACAGACAGACACACACACACACACATTATTGTTAGGTCTGGTAGTACAGCATATGGTGAAGGCTGGGGCTGTCTGTGGTTTGTGGGAATGAGAGCTGCTGCCTTAAAATCTCTACAAGCCAGCTTTGAACCTGTCATGAATGAACACAGTGTAGGAGGTTTTTGAATTCTCATCTCTTTCCAGCAGAAGTGGCTGGATGGAGGGCCTTCCAGAGGCTGCCCAATGAGCGTGCTGCAGGGCCGGGTGGGGGGTGCTCAAGGTTTCTGGCCAATCACTGACTAGGGGCCTTGACACTCCTGTGCGTGTCCTAGAACACAGGCCAATGATAATGCTGTCAGGGTTTCAGGCCATGGCCTAGGCCTCTGGCATATCAGAGCATGGCTTGTGCCCTGTCCGTGGGCCTTCTGAAGTATGCCCGACAATGGGAGCTCAGAGCTGGCCTTAAAAGGCTGGGCGTGCTTCCAGGAAGTGCGAAGCAGGGTTCACCCAGGGCCCTGCCTTGCAGAAGCTGTCCAGTGTGCATGTGTATAACTCCCTTTGTGCCTGTGCCTCTGTGGCTGTGTGCGTGTGTGTAACTATGAGAGTGTGTGTTTGTGTGTGCGGGGGAGGGAGGGAGAGAGAGAGAGAACAATAGAATCACTGTGGCACAGGTGATTTTGTGCAAAACACTTGGCACATTCTGATTTACAGCTCTATATTGACACCATTGTAGCTCTCCTTGGCCCTTGGTCACTTTTCTTATTTTCAGATGTAAAGACACTGAAGAGGGAGAGGTTTTTGCCCTGAGGATTGCACTGGGAACTAGCAACTGCCTTGTGTGTTTTGCCAGACTAGGAAACTTGTGGTGCCTGTCCATGTGGAGAGTGTCCTGGACGAATTCCTTCTCGAGCCTTTTTCGCTAGGTCCCATTGGAGCTGCATATAGCTAGTGATTTGGAGATTTTACTCCTTTGGACAATTCTTTTCCTGATGCACAGTTTGTCTCCAGGTTTTAGCAATCAATTGTCTGAATGTCATATCGCATCCATTGTAGAAAATGAGAACATCAGTGTCTTGCTCTCTCTCTCCCTCTCTGTCTCTCACTATATATACATATATGTAACATGTAGAGATCTGAAAAAATTTTAACTAGAGACCTGCACAGCTCTGCATTAGGGTATTAATGCGGATACACCTGGCCCTTCTGAGCCACAGTCATGATAGACATCTCACAGAGCCATTCGTATACCTCTTATCACACTACAAATCTCAGCACAAACTACGGTTGCCAAATCATCTACTTCCATCTTGCTCTTTTTGTCCACCGAAACCTATCCCAAAACTGTAAATCAAAGAAGAAATAGACATAGTGCAGTTCCCTGTACAGAGGACAGTCTGAGGCTGGACCAGGGAGATGCAATACCCCTGCCTGCATCTTGGGTGGAGCATCACTAAGACTACTTCCTAATTAAAGAGGCAAGGGCAGTTTTGGAGAGTGGCATGAAGACCAAGTGTTGCTTCTCAGAGTGGGCTAAGACCTAGATGTTCTAAGTTTAACCTTTCCTCACAAATATAAAATAACTAAGCCACTTGTAAGAAGTATGCATGGGCATGGAGGGTTTATCTTCAGTGCTCTGGCACTGATCAACACAGGGCCAGAATTTCAGTCCTTTTCTATCACTGTCATTCTGTCTCTCTGACTGTCTCTACATGCCTACTTCACTGGGCCCTTATTGGATGTCAGTGCATGCATTGTGATCTCGGACTTCCTGGTGTTGAAATTTTCCTTTCTTTGCCCTTTGGATAATTTAGTCTCCTGCATGTGGTGTAGTACATTGGGGAAATGAGGAGACAGCAACACTACTGCACGTAACAGGCATACGTCCATCTCCAGCTTCAGCTTTCCAGGCCCTCTGTGCTTGACTCCCATTCTCCATGGCCCTGAGTATGACACTCAGCTTAAATGCAGCCCTCCTCAATTTCCTGCTCCGCATCCTTGTACTTATTTAATGAAAGCCCAGGTGAAAAGAAGTGAAACTCTATCCCCCTGGCACACACATTGTGCTTTCCCTCTGTTGGGCTGAATGTAAAGGATCTGTGGTACTGATGGCCACACCAGTGTCCAGATTTTCCACGCAAAACGGAAGCTTCCAGGGTTCTGAAAGAGGGTGTTTTGATGGCTGTGAAATGTCTTTTCCAATTGCCTCCTGGGGTTTCAAATCCTTTTGAAACCTGAAGTTCTTTCTTGTATCTAGGCACTATTCTCACCTCTGGCCTGAAGGCCCTCCAAACTAGGAGCACAGCTATCCTGGGGTCCGGAGGTCTGCCAGCCTACTAGGTCCTGGAGGGATTCCTGAGTATGTCCTCAGGTCCCAAGTGGTAACAAGTGTTTCCAATTGCCTTTATTAGCAGCTGCCAGACCCTCAGGTGATGGGCGGGGCTGTGATCTCCACTGGAAACTCCTAATTCAGCCAATGGAGGCATCCATCTTCCTTTTATCTCTCCATAGCCAGGGCCCAGTGAGTTTGTGCTTCCTGCAAGCAGAGTGACTTTGTATGGGACACTCATGGATGGCTACTTCTCGGAATCTCTCTGATTGTGATGTGTGGACACCAGGACACTATGATCAGTGATTGTGAGGAAACAGGTGAAATTGCCTTAACTGGACCCAAAGGGGAGGTGTAAAGGGCCGGGTTCATCCACTATTGTTTGGTCAATCAGAGTTCCCATCTATGTTGAAACTCTTTCTGGGTTCTTTCTGGGCTTGTAATCTGCTGTCCACTGAGAAGTGGACTGGGAGCCTGGAGGCTGAGTATGCAGCCAAACATGACTGGACAGGTTCCTGCCCCTGAATTCTGAGGGGTGCCCCAGCTTCCCACGTTGGCAGTGTTTGAATGAAGTGAGGCATGAGATTGAATAGGGAACTCAGGAGAGCGAGACATGAGAGTCCCTTTGCATATGCATTCTTTCTTAGGCAGAATCTGGGCTATCTGGCTTTCCCTAACCAGCTAGGTTCTCTGTACATAAGTCTCTGGTGAGGCAGGATACCTTACCACCCATGCTCTTAGACTACTATAGGTGAGTTCTGAGCACACACAGACACTGACAGACAGACAGACACACACACACACACACACACACACACACACACACACACACACACACACACATTACTGTCAGTTCTGATAGTACAGCATATGGTGAAGGCTGGGGCTGTCTGGGGTCGGTGAGCATGAGAGTTGCTGCCCTAAAATCTCTATAAGCCAGTTTTGAACCTGTCATCAATGAAGACAGTGTAGGAGGTTTTTGAATTCTGGTCTCTTTCCAACTCATCTATTTCTCTTCTCGCCTTCTCTGTCTCTAACTCTCACATGCTCTCACACACTCTGTCTTCACTCATTAATATTTTACTTACATACTTATTTTACTGACAGGCCCAGGTATACAAAGAGAGTTACCAGAGCACTGCTGAGCTTTGGATTTTTTGTTGGTGTTTTCATCAAGGCTACTTGAGCCTCAGCTTTGTAATTCTCGCTGACACAAGCCATATTCTGTCTCCTCATATCCATGGCAGTATCTCTCAGACTTTATAATAAAGACATACATATATATATATATATATATATATATATATATATATATATATATATATATATGCCATTTTTGTAATTATCAACCTATGTAATTGATCTAAATCAGAATTAACACATTTATAACAGCTTCCTTTTTCATTAATAATTGGCCACATAGCTGGAGCAGGACTCAATACAATTATAAATAATAGAACCTTCCAGTAGCAATTCTAATAGCATTTCTATCAGCATCCTTATTGTAATTATCATAGTACAGAACTCACCTCCTTTCTCTGACGTAAGCTTCAAAACATATGAGTTTCTTTTCATTCTCCTGAAATCTTAATTTCCCTGGACTCTGAAGTGTCTCAGAATTTTTGAAGCAGCCCTCTGATTCTCAGCAGATGGTATCTATGTTTCTGCTGTAATCAGGTCTTCTTGTGCTTTTTGTTTTTATTTTTCATTCTTTTCAAAGCCTCCTAGATCATCCCCATTTATTTACATATTTATTTATTTATTTAGTCCTATATTACATGAGGGGTCATTTCTTCTGCTTGATAGATTTTTCTCTTATAATTGAAGGGAAGTTTACACTCACAATACATTTCCTGTCATAAATACTACACACATATGGTGAAGGCTGGGGTGGTCTGGGGTCTGTGGACATGAGACTGCTGCATTACAATCTCTACAACGCAGGTTTGAACCTGTCATCAATGAACACAGTGTGGGAGGTTTTTGACTTCTGGTGTCTTTCCAACTCCTCTATTTCACTTCTTGCCTTCTCTGTCTCTGAGTCTCACATGCTCTCACTCACTCTGTCTGCACTCATTAATATTTTACTTATATATTATTTTACTGACAGGCCCAGATATACAAAGAGAGTCACCAGGGCACTGCTGAGCTCTAGCTTGTTTTGTTGGCGATTTCACCTAGGTTTCTGGAGCCTCAGCTTTGTAAGTCTCTATGTCACAAAACATGCTCTGTCTCCTCATAGCCATGCCAGTATACCTCATAGTTTATAATAAACACATACATATATGTACATATATATCAGTCATTTTTAGAATTGTTGACCTTTTTATTTGATCTTAATGCAGAATTACCACATTTATAATAGCCTCCTTATTCACAAATAATTGGTCACATAGTTGGAGCAGTATTCACTACAATTATAAATTATAAACCTTCCAGGAGCATTTCAAATAGCCTTTCTATCAGTATCCTTATTGTAATTATCATAGTACAGAACTTGCCTCCTTTCTCTAGTGTAAGTTTCAATATGTATGTGTTTCTTTTCATTCACAGGAATTCTTAATTTGCCTGGACCCTGAAGTGTCAGGGAATTTTTGAAGCATCCCTCTGTTTCTCAGCAGAAGTTTTCTATATTTTTGCTGAAATCAGGTCTTCCTGTGGTTTTTGTTTTTATTTTTTATTTTTTTTAAATCCTCCTCGATCATCCCCAGATATTTTCATATTTATTTATATATTTAGTCCGATATCACATGAGGGGTAATTTCTTCTGCTTGATAGATTTTCTCTTATAATTGAAGGGAACTTTTGACACACAATAAATTTACTTTTGCAGATAATACACACTACTCCAACTACTACTGCACTGTTTTTGACAGTGACATCCAATGCAGAATGGATTAGTATTGCATGGCTCTAAAGAATGTTCCCTATTTAACCTACAATGTTTTTAACCTAACAAATATTCTGTTCTTTCTTGGGGGAGGAATGGTTTACAGTCAACAGTTACATGTAATAGTGGGCACGGGGGTAATTTTTGCCACTTTCCCTGTGTTTCTGTACATCATTTATAGCTTTCTTATTGAGGAGAAAGAAACAGTCATAAATTGAGAGAGCAGGTTCCAAGCAGGAAGAGAGACAGAGAGACAGCTGCAGCTCTGATTTGCCAGTAGCTCAGCTTTTCCCTAGCTTGGTTAGTGGTGACCAGGGGCTCAAAATGTGGTCCTGGGCTTCCACATAGTACTCTGGCATTCTTGCTTAGCCAGAATCTGGGCTAGATTGCTTGCCCTGACAAGCTAGATTCTCTGTACACAAGTTGCAGTTGAGACTGGCAACCTTGACACCCATGCTCCGAGACTACTACAGGTGAGCTCTGAGCACACACAGACATACACATTACTGTCAGGCATGGTAGTACAGCATATGGTGAAGGCTTTCTGTGGTCTGTGGGCATGAGATCTACTGCCTTACAATCAATACAATCCAGGTATAAACCTGTCGTCAATGAACACAGTGTAGGAGGTTATTGAATTCTGGTCTCTTTCCAACTCATCTATTTCTCAAGTGCCCCAAGTGGTAGCAGGTATTTCTAATTGCCTTTATTAGCAGCAGCCAGGCCCTCAGGTGAGGGGCGGGGCTGTGATCTACACTGGAAGCTCCTAATTTAGCCAATGGAGGCATCCATCTTCCTTTTGTCCCTCCATAGCAAGGGCCTGGGGAGTTTGTGCTTCCTGCAAGCAGAGCGATTTTGTATGGGATACTCATGCATGCCTACTTCTGGGAATCTCTCTGCGTGTCATGTGTAGACACCAGAACACCATGAACAGGGATTGTGAGGCCTCAGGAGCAATTGCCTTAGCCGGACCCAAAGGGTAGGTGTGAGGGGCCAGGTTCATCCACTATTGTTAGGTCAAACACAGTTCCCATCTACATTGAAACACAGCTATTTCTGGGTTCTTTCTGGGCTAGTAATCTGTTGCCCTGAGCAGTGGACTGAGAGTCTGGAGGCTGAGTAGGCAGCCAAACGTGACTGGACAGCTCCTGGCCCTGAATTCTGAGGGGTGACCCAGCTTACCCTTTTGGCAGTGTTTGGATGATAGTGAGGCATGGGATTGAATCGGGAACTCAGAAGAGGGAGACATGAGAGTCCCTTTGCATATGTATTCTTGCTTAGCCAGAATCTGGGCTAGCTGGCTTGCCCTGACTAGCTAGGTTCTCCGTACATAAGTGCAGGTGAGGCTGGCTACCTTGCCACCCATGCTCTGAAACTACTACAGGTGAGCTCTGAGCACACACAGACACACACAGACAGACAGACACACACACACATTACTGTCAGGTCTGGTAGTACAGCATATGGTGAAGACTGGGGCTGTCTGGGGTCTGTGGGCATGAGAGCTGCTGCCTTACAGTCTCTGCAAGCCAGGTTTGAACCTGTCATCAATGAACACAGTGTAGGAGGTTTTTGACTTCTGGTCTCTTTCCAACTCATCTATTTCTCTTCTCGCCTTCTCTGTCTCTAACTCTCACATGCTTTCACACATCACTACAATTATAAATTATAAACTTTCCAGGACCATTTCCAGTAGCCTTTCTGTCAGTATCCTCATTGTAATTATCATAGCACAGAACTTGCTTCCATTTTCTAGTGTAATCTTCAATACGTATGCCTTTCTTTTCATTCTCGGGAATTCTTAATTTGCCTGTACCCTGAAGTGTCAGGGAAGTTTTGAAGCAACCCTCTGTTTCTCAGCAGACATTTTCTATATTTCTGCTGTAATCAGGTCTTCCTGTGGTTTTTGTTTTTATTTTTTTCAAATCCTCCTAGATCATCCCCATTTATTTGCATATTTATTTATTTATTTAGTCTCATATCACATGAGGGGTCTTTTCTTCTGCCTGGTAGATTTTCTCTTATAATTGATGGGAACTTTGACACACAATACATTTCCTTTTGCAGATACTACACACTACTACAACTACTACTGTACTGTTTTTGACAGTGACATCCAATGCACAATGGATTACTATTGCATCACTCTAAAGAATGTTCCCTATTTAATGTACAATGTTCATAACCTAATAAATATTTATTCTGTTCTTTCTTGGGGGATGAATGGTTTACAGTCAACAGTTACATGTAATAGTGGGCACGGGGGTAATTTTATCCACTTTCCTTGTATTTCTGTACATCATTTGTAACTTTCTTATTGAGCTGAAGGAAACAGTCATAAATTGAGAGAGCAGGGCCCAAGCAGGAAGAAAGACAGAGAGACAGCTGCAGTTCTGATTTGACACTAGCCCAGCTTTTACCTAGCTGGGTAAGTGGTGAGCAGGGGCTTAAAACGGGGTGCTGGGCTTCCACATAGTTCCCTGGCATCTCCAACAGCTGTGTCTCCAACCCATGCTCCCTTCGTTGTCCATGTAACTGTCGATCTTCTCTAGGCACTTCTCACCTTCATATGCCAGAAACTTAACACTTCTCCCCTCCACCCATGAAACTTTGACTTTTTACTTGAGTGCAAAATAGCAACCCCAATCCACGTTATTTCAAGGAAAAGTGTGTGCGTCTCTGTGGGAGGGTGTGTGTGTGAGTGTGTGTAAGTGTACATAAGTGTGTTTAAGTTATGATTACCGCTGTTGTTTCTTTATTCCTGACGCAGGGTCTTAGGAAATGGGTTGTGCTATGACAAAGGAAGTTTCTACTGCACAAATGGTTGTTCAAATATGAGTGTCACATTGGATATTCTGGACACTGTTGTGCATTCTCCCAGGTGGTCCTCAGATGGGTTCTTTCCTTTGCTATTCCCATGCTGTGTGTAATTTTCTGTGTAGACTCAAAGTGGAGTGGCATGGGGGAGCTCAGCTGCATTCTGCTGTGTGGCACCAAAGCCCATAGTTGAGTGTAGTGATTCTGTGGAATGAGGAGAACAATGGGATTTGTGGCCCATGGACAGCAAGGTTGAAATTGATGTAGAGTGCCCTAGACATCTGTTCTTTCCTGTGGGTGGGGGGATGCCCCATTTGGCTTTGCAAGTGGAAGGGGTTTCTCTCTTTGTCTGGGATGACTCTACTGGGAGTTTGTGAATCCCTGTGCTCAGCAGGAAGAGAGACAGAGAGACAGCTGAACCTCTGATTTGCCACTAGCCCAGCTTTTCAATAATTCGGTAAGTGGTGAACAGGGGCTCAAAATGGGGTCTCGGGCTTCCACATAGTTCTCTGGCATTCTTGCTTAGCCAGCATCTGGGCTAGCTGGCTTGCCCTGACCAGCTAGGTTCTCTGTACATAAGTTGCAGGTGAGGCTGGCTCCCTTGACACTCATGCTCTGAGACTACTTTAGGTGAGCTCTGAGCACACACAGACACACACAGTCAGACCCACAGACACACACACACATACATTACTGTCAGGTCTGGTAGTACAGCATATGGTGAAGACTGGGGCTGTCTGGAGTCTGTGGGCATGAGAGCTGCTGCCTTACAATCTCTACAAGCCAGGTTTGAACCTGTCATCAATGAACACAGTGTAGGAGATTTTTGAATTCTGGTTTCTTTCCAACTCATCTATTTCTCTTCTCGCCTTCTCTAACTCTCACATTCTCTGGCTGGCTGGTGGCGTGTCCCTGGGACAACAGTCCAATCAGCGTCGAGCTGATGTGGCTTGTGGGCAGGCCTTCCAGAGGCTGCCCAATGAGCGGGCTCCAAGGCCGTGTTGGCGGTGTTCAAGGCTGCTGGCCAATCACTGACTAGGGGCCTGGAACCTCCTGGGCATGTCCAAGCACACTGCCCAATGAGATTTCTATCAGGGGTTCTGGGCGAGGCCTAGGCTTCTGGCCTATCAGTGCATGGCTTGTGCCCTGTGGGTGGGCCCTTTGAGGGAAGCCCTACTATGGGAGCTCAGAGCTGGCCTTAAAGGCTGGGCGTGCTTGAGGAAGTGCGAAGCAGGGTTCAGCCCAGGGCCCTGCCTTGCAGAAGCTCTCCAGTGAGCATGTGTATAACTCCATTTGTGCCTGTGCCTCTGTGGATGTGTGTGTGTAACTGTGACAGTGTGTGTTTGTGTGTGTGTGTGAGGGAGGGAGAGAGAGAGAGAACAACAGAATCACTGTGGCACAGGTGATTTTGTGCAAAACACTTGGCACATTCTGATTTACAGCTCAATATTGACACCATTGTAGCTCTCCTAGGCCCTTGGTCACTTTTGTTATTTTCAGATGTAAAGACACTGAAGAGGGAGAGGTTTTTGCCCTGAGGCTTGCACTGGGAACTAGCAGCTGCCCTGTGTGTGTTGCCAGATGAGGAAACTTGTGGTGCCTGTCCATGAGGAGAGTCTCCTGGTTGAGTTCCTTCTAGAGCCTCTTTCGCTCAGTACAGTTGGAGCTGAATATAGCTAATGATTTTGAGATTTTACTCCTTTGGACAATTCTTTTCCTGATGAACAGTTCCTCTCCAGGTTTTAGCAATCAATTTTTGAATGTCATATTGAATCCATTGTAGAAAATGACTCCAACAGTGTCTCTCTCTCTCTCGCTATATATATATGTAAAATGTAGAGGTCTGAATATATTTTTTTAGCTAGAGACATGAACAGCTCTGGATTATTGTAGTAATGCGGATACACCTGGCCCTTCTGAGCCACAGTTATGAGAGACATCTCACAGAGCCATTCCTATACCTCTTGTCACTCTACAAATCTCTCTCAGCACAAACTACCGCTGCCAAATGATCTACTTCCCTCTCGCTCTTTTTCTCCACCGAATCCTATCCCAAAACTGTAAATCAAAGAAGAAATAAACATAGTGAAGTTCCCTGCACACAGGACAGGCTGAGGCTGGACCAGGGAGATGCAATATGCCAGCCTGCATCTTGGTTGGAGCATCACTAACACTACTTCCAAATTGGAGAGGCAAGGGCAGTTTTGGAGAGTGGGCTGCTGGCCAAGTGTTGCTTCTCAGAGTGGGGTAAGACCTAGATGTTCTAAGTTTAACCTTTTTTCACAAACATAAAATAACAATGCCACTTGTAAGAAGTATGCATGGGCATGAAGGATTTGTCTTCAGTGCTCTGGCACTGATCAACACAGGTCCAGAATTTCTGTACTTTACGGTCACTGTCATTCTGTCTATCTGACTGTCTCTACTTGCCTTCTTCACGGGGCCCTTACTGGAAGTCAGTGCATGCATTGTTAACTCGGGTTTCCTCGTGTTGAAATTTTCCTTTCTTTGCCCTTTGGATTATTTAATCTCGTGCATATGGCATAGTACAGTGGGAACTGAGGAGGCAGCGATCCTACTGCAGGTAACAGGCACATGTCCATCTCCAGCTGCAGCTGTCCAGGCCCTCTGTGCTTGACTCCCATTCTGCAGGGCCCTGAGGCTGACACTCAGCCTAAATGCAGGCCTCCTCACCTTCCTGCACAGCATCCTAGTCCTTATTCCATGAGAGCCCAGGTCAAGAGAAGTGAAACTCTATCCCCCTGGCACACACATTGTGCTTTCCCTCTATTGGGCCGAATTTAAAGGATTTGTGGTACTGATGGCCACACCAGTGTCCAGATTTTCTATGTAAAATGGAAGCTTCCAGGGTTCAGAAAGAGGATGTCTTGATGGCTGTGCAATGACTTTTCCAAGTGCCTCATGGGGATTCAAATCCTTTTGAAACCTGAAGTTTTTTCTTGTATCTAGGGAATATTCTCACCTCTGGCCAGGCGGCCTTCCCAACTAGGAGAACACCTATCCTGGGGTCAGGAGGTCTGCCAGTCTGCTAGCTTCTGGAGGGATTCCTGAGTATGTCCTCAGGCCCCAAGTGGTAACAGGTGTTTCCAATTGCCTTTTTTAGCAGCATCCAGGACCTCAGGTGAGGGGCGGGACTGTGAACTCCACTGGAAGCTCCTAATTCAGACAATGGAGGCATCCATCTTCCTTTTGTCTCTCCATAGCAAGGGCCCGGGGAGTTTGTGCTTCCTGCAAGCGGAGAGACTTTGTATGGGACACTCATGCATGCCTACTTCTGGGAATCTCTCTGAGTGTGATGAGGGTACACCAGTACACCATGATCAGGGATTGTGAAGCCACAGGAGCAATTGCCTTAGCCAGACCCAAAGGGTAGGTGTAAGGGGCCGGGTTCATCCACTATTGTTTGGTCAAACACAGTTCCCATCTATGTTGAAACACAGCTCTCTCTGGGTTCCTTCTGGGCTTGTAATCTGATGCCCTGAGTAGTGGACTGTGAGCGTGGAGGCTGAGTAGGCAGCCAAACATGAATGGACAGGCTCATGCCCCTGAATTCTGAGGATTCGCCAGGTTCCCCCATTCGCAATGTTTGGATGATAGTGAGGTATGGGATTGAATGGGGAACTCAGGAGAGGGAGACATGAGAGTCCCTTTGCATATGCATTCTTGCTTAACCAGAATCTGGGCTAGCTGGCTTGCCCTGACCAGCTAGGTTATCTGTACATAAGTTGAAGTTGAGGCTGTCTACCTTCCCACCCATGCTCTGAGAATACTATAGGTGAGCTCTCAGCACACACAGACACAGACAGACAGACAGACACACACACACATATTACTGTCAGGTCTGGTAGTACAGCATATGGTGAAGGATGGGGCTGTCTGGGGTCTGTGGGCATGAGAGCTGCTGCCTCACAATCTCTACAAGCCAGGTTTGAACCTGTCATCAATGAACACCGTGTAGGAGGTTTTTGAATTCTGGTCTCTTTCCAACTCATGTATTTCTCTTCTCGCCTTCTCTGTCTCTAACTCTCATATGCTCTCATACACTCTGTCTTCACTCATTTATATTTTACTTATATACTTATTTTATGACAGGCCCAGATATACAAAGAGAGTTACCAGAGCACTGCTGAGCTCTGGTTTGTTGTGTTGGCAATTTCACCTAGGTTACTGGAGCATCAGTTTGTAAGTCTTTCTGACACAAGCCATATTCTGTCTCCTCATTTCCATGCCAGTATCACTCAGAGTTTATAATAAAAAGATACATACATATATATAAACATATATATTTATATATCTGTCAATTTTTGAGTTGTCGACCTATGTATTTGACCTTAATTCAGAATTACCACATTTATAACAGCCTAGTTTTTCAGAAATAATTGGACATATAGTTGGAGAAGGATTCAATACAGTTATAAATAATAGAACCTTCCAGTAGCATTTATATTCGTGTTTCTATCAGCATCCTTATTGTAATTATCATAGCCCAGAATTTCCCTCCTTTTTCTAGTGTAAGCTTCAATACATATGTGTTTGTTTTCTTTTTCTGGAAATCTTAATTTTCTTGGACCCTGAAGTGTTAGGGAGTTTTTGAAGCAGCCCTCTGTTTCTCAGCAGATGGTTTCTTTGTTTCTGCTGTAATCAGGTCTTCTTGTGGTTTTTGTTTTCATTATTTTTTATTTTTGCAAGTCCTCCTAAATCATCTTCATTTATTTGCATATTTATTTATTTAGTCAGGTATCACATGAGGGTCATTTCTTCTGCTTGATAGATTTTCTCTTATAATTGAAGGGAACTCTGGATTCAGAATGCATTTCCTGGGTCAAATACTACACACATATGGTGAAGGCTTGGGTAGTCTGGGGTCTGTGGGCATTAGAGCTTCTGCCTTACAATCTCTACAACCCAGGTTAGAACCTGTCATGAATGAACAGAGTCTATGGGGTTTTTGACTTCTGGTCTATTTCCAACTCCTCTATTTCTTTTCTCTCCTTCTCCATCTCTGACTCTCATAGGATCTCACTCACTCTGTCTGCACTCAGTAATATTTTACTTATATCCTTATTTTATTGACAGGCCAAGATATACAAAGAGAGTTGCCAGAGCACTGCTGAGCTCTGGCTTGTTTTGTTCCTGATTTCACGTAGGCTTCTGGAGCCTCAGCTTTCTAAGTCTCTCTGACACAAGCCATATTCTATCTCCTCATATCCATGGCAGTATCTCTCAGACTTTATAATAAAGATATACATACATGTACATATATAAATATACATATATATATCTGTCATTTTTAGAATTGTCGACCTATGGTCTTCCTGTGTTTTTTATTATTTTTTATTTTTTGAAATCCTCCTAGATCATGCCCATATATTTGCATATTTATTTATATATTTAGTCCTATATCACATGCGGGGTCATTTATTCTGTCTGATAGATTTCGTCTTATAATTGAAGGGAACTTTGGACACACAATACATTTCCTTTTGCAGATACTACACACTACTACAACTACTACTGCACTGTTTTTGAGAGTGGCATCCAGTGCACAATGGATTAGTATTGCATGGCTCTAAAGAATGTTCCCTATTTAACCTACAATGTTTTTAACCTCACAAATATTTATTCTGTTCTTTCTTGGTGGATGAAAGTTTTACAGTCAATAGTTACATGTAATAGTGGCTATGGGGGTAATTTTTCCCACCTTCTCTATATTTCTGTACATCATTTGTAACTTTCCTATTGAGGAGAAGGAAACAGTCATAAATTGAGAGAGCAGGGCCCAAGCAGGAAAAGAGTCAGTGAGACAGCTCCAGCTCTGATTTGCCACTAGCCCAGCTTTTCCCTAATTCGGTAAATGGTGACCAGGGGCTCAAAATGGGGTCTTGGGCTTCCACATAGTTCTCTGGCATTCTTGCATAGCCAGAATCTGGCCTAGCTGGCTTGCCCTGACCAGTTAGGTTCTCTGTACATAAGTTGCAGGTGAGGCTGGCTACCTTGACACCCATGCTCTGAGACTACTATAGGTGAGCTCAGAGCACACACAGACACACACAGACACACACACACACACACACACACATTACTGTCAGGTCTGGTAATACAGCATTTGGTGAAGACTGGGGCTGTCTGGCGTCTGTGGGCATGAGAGCTGCTGCCTTACAATCTCTACAAGCCAGGTTTGAACCTGTCATCAATGAACACAGTGTAGGAGGTTTTTGAATTCTGGTCTCTTTCCAACTTATCTATTTCTCTACTCGCCTTCTCTAACTCTCACATTCTCTGGCTGGCTGGGGGCGTGTCCCTGGGACAACAGGCCAATCAGAGTCGAGCTGATGTGGCTGGTGGGCGGGCCTTCCAGAGGTGGCCCATTGAGCGTGCTCCAATGCATTGTTGGTGGTGCTCAAGGCCGCTGGCCAATCACTGACTAAGGGCCCGGAACCTCCTAGGCGTGTCCAAGCACACTGGCCAATGATATTGCTGGCAGGAGTTCTGGGCATAGCCTAGGCATCTGGCCTATCAGAGCATGGCTGGCACCCTGTGGGCGGGCCTTTTGAAGGAAGCCAGAATATGGGAGCTCAGAGCTGGCCTTAAAAGGCTGGGTGTGCTTCCAGGAAGTGCGAAGTATGGTTCAGCCCAGGGCCCTGCCTTGCAGAAGCTGTCCAGTGTAAATGTGTATAACTACTTTTGTGCCTGTTCCTCTGTGAATGTGTGCGTGTGTGATACTGTGAGAGTGTGTGTTTGTATGTGTTTGTGTGTGTGTGTGTGTGAGAGGGAGGTAGAGACAGAGAGAACAACAGAATCACTGTGGCACAGGTGATTTTGTGCAAAACACTTGGCACATTCTGATTTACAGCTCAATATTGACACCACTGTAGCTCTCCTTGGCCCTTGGTCACTTTTATTCTTTTCAGATGTGAAGACACTGAAGAGGGAGAGGTTTTTGCGCTGAGGCTTGCACTGGGAACTAGCAACTGCCCTGTGTGTGTTGCCAGATAAGAAAACTTGTGGTGCCTGTCCATGTGGAGAGTCTCCTGGATGAGTTCCTTCTCCATCCTATTTCTCTCCATACCATTGGAGCTGCATATAGCTAATGATTAGGAGATTTAACTCTTTTGGACAATTCTTTTCCTGATGCACAGTTTCTCTCCAGGTTTTAGCAATCAATTGTTTGAATCTCATATTGAATCCATTGTAGAAAATGACTACATCAGGGTCTCTCTCTCTCTCTCTCTCTCTCTCTCTCTCTCTCACTATATATATATATATATATATATATATATATATATATATATATATGTGACATGTAGAGGGCTGAAAATATTTAAGCTAGAGACCTGCACAGCTCTGGATTATTGTAGTAATGCGGATACACCTGGCCCTTCTGAGCCACAGTCATGAGAGACTTCTCACAGAGCCATTCCTATACCAATTATCAGTCTACAAATCTCTCTCAGCACAAACTACTGCTGCCAAATGATCTACTTCCCTCTTGCTCTTTTTCTCCACCGAGTCCTATCCAAAAACTATAAATCAAAGAAGAAATAAACATAGTGCAGTTCCATGCACACAGGACAGGCTGAGGCTGTACCAGGGAGATGCAATATGCCAGCCTGCATCTTGGCTGGAGCATCACTAAGACTACTTCCAATTTGGAGAGGCAAGGGCAGTTTTGGAGAGTAGGCTTCAGGCCTAGTGTTGCTTCTCAGAGTGGGCTAAGACCTAGATGTTCTAAGTGTAACCTTTCCTCACAAACGTAAAATAACAATGCCACTTGTAAGAAGTATGCATGGGCATGAAGGATTTGTCTTCAGTGCTCTGGCACTGATCAACACAGGTCCAGAATTTCTGTACTTTTCTGTCACTGTCATTCTGTCTCTCGGACTGTCTCTACGTGCCTTCTTCACTGGGCCCTTACTGGAAGTCATTGCATGCATCCTGAACTCGGTCTTCCTGGTGTTGAAATTTTCCTTTCTTTGCCCTTTGAATTATTTAATCTCCTGCATAAGGCATAGTACAGTGGGGAACTGAGGAGGTAGCGATCCTACTGCAGTTAACAGTCATGTGTCCATTTCCAGCTGCAGCTGTCCAGACCCTGTGTGCATGACTCCCATTCTTCAGGGCCCTAAGGCTGACACTCAGCCTAAATGCAGCCCTCCTCACCTTCCTGCACAGCATCCTAGTCCTTATTCCATGAGAGCCCAGGTCAAGAAGTGAAACTCTATCCCCCTGGCACACACATTGTGCTTTCCCTCTATTGGGCCGAATGTAAAGGATCTGTGGTACTGATGGCCACACCAGTTTCCAGATTTTCCATGCAAAATGGAAGCTTCCAGTCTTCAGAAAGAGGGTGTTTTAATGGCTGTGAAATGACTTTTGCAAGTGCCACATGGTGTTTCAAATCATTTTGAAACCTGAAGTTCTTTATGTGGGCATGAGAGCTGCTGCCTTACAATCTCTACAAGCCAGGTTTGAACCTGTCATCAATGAACACAGTGTAGGAGGTTTTTGAATTCTGAGACACTGAAGAGGGAGAGGTTTTTGCGCTGAGGCTTGCACTGGGAACTAGCAGCTGCCATGTGTGTGTTGCCAGACAAGGGAACTTGTGGTGCCTGTCCATGTGGGGAGTCTCCTGGATGAGTTCCTTCTCGAGCCTTTTTGATTGGTCCCGTTGGAGCTGCACTGACTAGGGGCCTTGGCACTCCTGGGCGTGTCCTAGCACAATGGCCAATGATATTGCTTGCAGGGGTTCTGGATGTGGCCTAGGCCTCTGTCATAACAGAGTATGGCTGTTGCCCTGTCTGCAGGCCTTTTGAAGTAAGCCCGACATTATGAGCTCAGGGCTGGCCTTAAAAGGCTGGGTGTGCTTCCAGGAAGTGCGAAGCAGAGTTCACCAAGGCCCTGCCTTGCAGAAGCTGTCCAGTGTGCATTTGTGTAACTCTGTTTGTGCCTGTGCCTCTGTGGATGTGTGCCTGTGTGTAACTGTGAGAGAGTATGTTTGTGTGCGTTTTTGTGTGTGTGTGACATGTAGAGGTCTGAAAATATATTTTAGCTAGAGACCTGCACAGCTCTGGATTCAGGTAGTAATGCAGATACACCTGGCCCTTCTGAGCCATAGTCATGGGAGACATCTCACAGAGCCATTTGTTAACCTCTTGTCACTCTACAAATCTCTCTCAGCACAAACTACAGCACCAAACCATCCACTTGTCTCTTGGTCTTTTTGTCCACCGAGTCCTATCCCAAAACTGTAAATCGAAGAAAATATACATAGTTCACTTCCCTGCACACAGAACAGGCTGAGGCTGGACCAGGGAGATGAAATACGCCAGCCTGCATATGGCTAGAGCATCACTAAAACTACTTCCAATTTGGAGAGGCAAGGGCAGTTTTGGAGAGTGGGCTGCAGGCCAAGTGTTGCTTCTCAGAGTGGGCTAAGACCTAGATGTTCTAAGTGTAACCTTTCCTCACAAACATAAAATATCAATGCCACTTGTAAGAAGTATGCATGTGCATGGAAAGTTTGTCTTCAGTGCTCTGGCACTGATCAACACAGGGCCAGAATTTCTGTCCTTTTCAGTCACTGTCATTCTGTCTCTCTGACTGTCTCTATGTGCCTTCTTCCCTGGACCCTTCGTGGGAGTCAGTGCATGCATCGTGAACTCGGTCTTCCTGGTGTTGAAATTTTCCTTTCTTTGCCCTTTGGATTAGTTAGTCTCGTGCATATGGCGTATTACAGAAGAGAACTTAGGAGACAGCGTTCCAGCTGCAGGTAACAGGCATATGTCCATCTCCAGCTGCAGCTGTCCAGGCCCTCTGTGCTTGACTCCCATTCTCCAGGGCCCTGTGGCTGACACTCAGCCTAAAGCACCCTCCGCAATTTCCTGCACCACATCCTTGTCATTATTCCATGAGAGCCCAGGTCAAGAGAAGTGAAATTCTACCACCCTGGCACACACATTGTACTTTCCGTCTATTGGGTCGAATGTAAAGGATCTGTGGTACTGATGGCCACACCAGTGTCCAGATTTTGAACGCAAAATGGAAGCTTCCAGGGTTCAGAAAGAGGGTGTTTTGATGGCTGTGAAATGTCTTTTCCAAGTGCCTCCTGGGGTTTCAAAACCTTTTGAAACCTGAAGTTTGTTCTTGTATATAGGGAATATTGTCACCTCTGGCCTGAAGGCCGTCCCAACTGGGAGCACAGCTATCCCAGGGTCAGGAGGTCTGCCAGCCTGCTAGCACCTGGAGGGATTCCTGAGTACGTCCTCAGGTCCCAAGTGGTAACAGCTGTTTCCAATTGCCTTTATTAGCAGCAGCCAGGCCCTCAGGTGAGAGGCGGGGCTGTGATCTCCACTGGAAGCTCCTAATTCAGCCAATGGAGGCATCCATCTTCCTTTTGTCTCTCCATAGCAAGGGCCAAGGGAGTTTGTGCTTCCTGCAAACAGAATGACTTTGTATGGGACACTCATGCATGCCTACTTGTGGGAATCTGAGTGTGATGTGTGGACACCAGGACACCATGATCAGGGATTGTGAGACCACAGGAGCAATTGCCTTAGCCGAACCCAAAGGGTAGGTGTAAGGGGCCAGGTTCATCCACTATTGTTTGGTCAAACACATTTCCCATCTATGTTGAAACACAACTCTTTCTGGGTTCATTCTGGGCTTGTAATCTGCTGCCCTGAGCAGTGGACTGAGAGTCTGGAGGCTGAGTAGCCAGCCAAACGTGACTGGACAGGCTCCTGCACTCGAATTCTGAGGGGTGCCCCAGCTTACCCCATTGGCAGTGTTTGGATGATAGTGAGGCATGAGATTGAATCGGGAACTCAGGAGAGGGAGACATGAGAGTCCCTTTGCATGTGCATTCTTGCTTAGCCAGAATCTGGGCTAGCTGGCTTGCCCTGACCAGCTAGGTTCTCTGTACATAAGTTGCAGGTGAGGCTGCCTACCTTGCCACCCATGTTCTGAGACTACTATAGGGGAGCTCTGAGCTCACACAGACATAGACAGACAGACAGACAGACAGACACACATTACTGTCAGGTCGGGTAATAAAGCATATGGTGAAGGCTGGGGCAGTCTGGGGTCTGTGGGCACGAGAGCTGCTGCCTTACAATCTCTACAAGCCAGGTTTGATCCTGTCATCAATGAACACAGTATAGGAGGTTTTTGAATTCTGAGACACTGAAGAGGGAGAGGTTTTTGCCCTGAGGCTTGCACTGGGAACTAGCAGCTGCCCTGTGTGTGTTGCCAGACTAGTGGTGCCTGTCCATGTGGAGAGTCTCCTTGATGAGTTCCTTCTCAAGTCTTTTTCTATCTGTCCCATTGGAGCTGCATATAGTTAATGATTTGGAGATTTTACTCCTTTAGACAATTCTTTTCCTGATGAACAGTTTCTCTCCAGGTTTTAGCAATCAATTGTCTGAATGTCATATCGAATCCATTTTAGAAAATGACTATAATGACTATATCAGGGTCTCTATCTCTGTATATATATATCTATATATATGTAAAATGTAGAGGTCTGAAAATATTTTTTAACTAGAGAACTGCACAGCTCTGTATTAGGGTAGTAAAGAGGATACACATGGCCGTTCTGAGCCACAGTCATATGAGACATCTAACAGAGCCATATTATTTTTCACTCTATAAATCTCTCTCAGCACAAACTACAGCTGCAAAATCATCTACTTCCCTCTTGCTCATTTTGTCCACCGAGTCCTATCCCAAAACTTTAAATCAAAGAAGAAATAGACATATTGCAGTTCCCTGCACACAGGACAGGCTGAGTCTGGAACAGGGAGATGCAATACGCCAGCCTGCATCTTGGCTGGAGCATCACTAAGACTACTTCCAATTTGTAGAGGCGGGGGCAGTTTTGGACAGTGGGCTGCTGGCCAAGTTTTGCTTCTCAGAGTGGATAAGACCTAGATGTTCTAAGTGTTACTTTTCCTCAAAAACATAAAATAGCAATGCCACTTGTAAGAAGTATGCATGGGCATGGAGGGTTTGTCTTCAGTGCTCTGGCACTGATCAACACAGGGCCAGAATTTCAGTCATTTTCTGTCTCTGTCATTCTGTCTCTGACTGTCTCTATGTGCCTTCTTCCATGGATTCCTACTGGAAGTCAGTGCATGCATCTTGAACTCAGTCATCCTGGTGTTGAAATTTTCCTTTCTTTGCCCTTTGGATTATTTAGTCTCCTGCACATGGTGAACTGCGGAGACAGCGTTGCTGCTGCAGGTTCCAGGAATATGTCCATCTGCAGCTGCAGCTGTCCAGGCCCTCTGTGATTGACTCCCATACTCCAGGGCCCTGAGGCTGACACTCAGCCTAAATGCAGCCCTCCTCACCTTCCTGCACAGCGTCCTTATCCTTATTCCATGAGAGCCCAGGTCAAGAGAAGTGAAATCTATCCCCCTGGCACACACATTGTGCTTTCCATCTATTAAGCCGAATGTAAAGGATCTGTGGTACTGATGCCCACACGAGTGTCCAGATATTCCACGCAAAACAGAAGCTTCCAGGGTTCTGAAAGAGGGTGTTTTATGGCTGTGAAATGTCTTTTCCAAGTGCCTCATGGGGTTTCAAATCCTTTTGAAACCTGAAGTTCTTTCTTGTATCTAGGGAATATTCTCACCTCTGGCCAGAAGGGCCGCCCAACTCGGAGCACAGCTATCCCGGGGTCAGGAGGTCTGCCAGCCTGCTAGCTCCTGGAGGAATTCCTGAGTATGTCCTCAGGGCCCAAGTGGTAACACGTGTTTCTAATTGCCTTTATTAGCAGCAGCCAGGCCCTCAGGTGAGGTGTGGGGCTGTAATCTCCACTGGAAGCTCCGAATTCAGCCAATGGAGGCATCCATCTTTCTTTTGTCTGTCCATAGCAAGGGCCCGGGGAGTTTGTGCTTCCTGCAAGCAGAGAGACTTTGTATGGGACACTCATGCATGCCTACTTCTGGGAATCTCTCTGAGTGTGTTGTGTGGACACCAGGACTCCATGATCAGGGATGTGAGGCCACAGGAGCAATTGCCTTAGCTGGACCTAAGGGGAGGTGTAAGGGACCAGGTTCATCCACTATTGTTTTGTTGAACAGAGTTCCCATCTATGTTGAAACACAGCTTTTTCTGGGTACTGTATGTGCTTGTAATATGCTCCCCTGAGCAGTGGATTGAGAGCCTGGATGCGGAGTAGGCAGCCAAATGTGACTGGACAGGCTCATGCCCCTGAATCCTGAGGGGTGCCCCAGCTTCCCCCTGATGATAGATGTGAGGCATGGGATTGAATAGGGAACTCAGGAGATTTAGACATGAGAGTCCCTTTGCATATGCATTCTTCCTTATCCAGAATCTGGGCTAGCTGGCTTGCACTGACCAGCTAGGTTCTCCGTATATAAGTTGCAGCTGAGGCTGGCTACCTTGACACCCATGCTCTGAGACTACTACAGGTGAGCTCTGAGCACACACAGACACACACAGTCAGACAGACAGACAGACACACACACACATTACTGTCAGGTCTGGTAGTACAGCATATGGTGAAGGCTGGGGCTGTCTGTTGTCTGTGGGCATGAGAGCTGCTGCTTTACAATCTCTACAAGCCAGGTTGGAACCTGTCATCAATGAACACAGTGTAGGAGGATTTTGAATTCTGAGATTTTCTACACAAAAAGGAAGCTTCCAGGTTTCTAAAAGAGGGTGTTTTGATGGCTGTGAAATGACATTTCCAAGTGTCTCATGGGGTTTTCAAATCCTTTTGAAACGTGAAGTTCTTTCTTATATCTAGGGAATATTCTCACCTCTGGCCATAAGGGCCACCCAACTCGGAGCACAGCTATCCCGGGGACAGGAGATCTGCCAGCCTGCTAGCTCCTGGAGGGATTCCTGAGTATGTCCTCAGGGCCCAAGTGGTAACAGGTGTTTCCAATTGACTTTATTAGCAGCAGCCAGGCCCTCAGGTGAGGTGCGGGGATGTGATCTCCACTGGAAGCTCCGAATTCAGCCAATGGAGGCGTCCATCTTTCTTTTGCCTGTCCATAGCAAGGGCCCTGTGACTTTGTGCTTCCTGCAAGCAGAGCGACTTTGTATGGGACACTCATGCATGCCTACTTCTGGGAATTTCTATGAGTGTGATGTGTGGACACCTGGACACCATGATCAGGGATGTGAGGCCACAGGAGCAATTGCCTTAGCCGGACCCAAAGGGTAGGTCTAAGGGACCGGGTTCATCCACTATTGTTTGGTTGAACACAGTTCCCATCTATGTTGAAACACAGCTCTTTCTTGGTATTGTCTGTGCTTGTAATCTGCTGCCCTAAGCAGTGGACTGAGAGCCTGGAGGCTGAGTAGGCAGCCAAATGTGACTGGACAGGCTCATGCCCCTGAATCCTGAGGGGTGCCCCAGCTTCCCCCTGATGATAGATGTGAGGCATGGGATTGAATAGGGAACTCAGGAGATTTAGACATGAGAGTCCCTTTGCATATGCATTCTTCCTTATCCAGAATCTGGGCTAGCTGGCTTTCACTGACCAGCTAGGTTCTCCGTATATAAGTTGCAGCTGAGGCTGGCTACCCTGACACCCATGCTCTGAGACTACAGGTGAGCTCTGAGCACACACAGACACACACAGTCAGACAGACAGAGAGACACACACACACATTACTTTCAGGTCTGGTAGTTCAGCATATTGTGAAGGCTGGGGCTATCGGGGTTCTGTGGGCATGAGAGCTGCTGCCTTACAATCTCTCCAAGCCAGGTTTGAACCTGTCATCAATGAACACAGTGTAGGAGGATTTTGAATTCTGAGATTTTCCACGCAAAATGGAAGCTTCCAGCATTCTCAAAGAGGGTGTTTTGATGGCTGTGAAATGACATTTCCAAGTGCCTCATGGGGTTTTCAAATCCTTTTGAAACCTGAAGTTCTTTCTTGTATCTAGGGAATATTCTCACCTCTGGCCAGAAGGGCCACCCAACTCGGAGCACAGCTATCCCGGGGGCAGGAGATCTGCCAGCCTGCTAGCTCCTGGAGGGATTCCTGAGTATGTCCTCAGGGCCCAAGTGGTAACAGGGGTTTCCAATTGACTTTATTAGCAGCAGCCAGGCCCTCAGGTGAGGTGCAGGGCTGTGATCTCCACTGGAAGCTCCGAATTCAGCCAATGGAGGCATCCATCTTTCTTTTGTCTGTCCATTGCAAGGGCCAGGGGAGTTTGCATTTCCTGCTAGCAGAGCGACTTTGTATGGGACACTCATGCATGCTTACTTCTGGGAATCTCTCTGAGTGTGATGTGTGGACACCAGGACACCATGATCAGGGATGTGAGGCAACAGGATCAATTGCCTTAGCTGGACCCAAAGGGTAGGTGTAAGGGACTGGGTTTATCCAGTATTGTTTGGTCGAACACAGTTCCCAACTATGTTGAAACACAGATCTTTCTGGGTACTATCTGAACTTGTAATCTGCTTCCATGAGCAGTGGACTGAGATTCAGGAGGCTGAGTAGGCAGCCAAACGTGACTGGACAGGCTCATGCCCCTGAATCCTGAGGGGTGTCCCAGCTTCCCCTGGATGATAGATAGTGAGGCATGGGATTGAATAGGGAACTCAGGAGATTTAGACATGAGAGTCCCTTTGAATATGCATTCTTGCTAAGCTAGAATCTGGGCTAGCTGGCTTGCCCTGACCAGCTAGGTTCTCTGTACATAAGTAGCAGGAGAGGCTGGATACCTTGACACCCATGGTCTGAGACTATTACAGGTGAGCTCAGAGAACACACAGACGCACACAGTCAGACAGAAAAACATACACACACACACATTACTGTCAGGTCTGGTAGTACAGCATATGGTAAAGGCTGGGGCTGTCTGGGGTCTGAAGGCATGAGCGCTGCTGCCATACAATCTCTATAAGCCAGGTTTGAACCTGTCATCAATGAACACAGTGTAGGAGGTTTTTGAATTCTGAGACACTGAAGAGGGAGAGGTTTTTTGCCCTGAGACATGCACTGGGAACTAGCAGCTGCCCTGTGTGTGTTGCCAGACTAGAAAACTTGTGTTGCCTGTCCATGTGGAGAGTCTCCTGGATGAGTTCCTTCTGGAGCCTTTTTTGATCGGTCCCGTTGGAGCTGCATATAACTAATGGTTTGGAGATTTTACTCCTATGGACAATTCTTTTCATGATGCACAGATTCAATCCAGGTTTTAGCAATCAATTGTCTGAATGTGATATCGAATCCATTGTAGTAAATGAATACATGAGTGTCTCTCTCTCTCTGTCTCTCTCTCTCTCTATATATATATAAATTTATATATACATATATATATATATATATATATATATATATATATATATATGTAACATGTAGAGGTCTGAAAATATTTTTTAGCTGGAGACCTGCACAATTCTGGATTAGGGTAGTAAAATGGATACACCTGGCTCTTCTGAGCCACAGTCATGGAGACATCTCACAGAGCCTTATCGTTTATTTAAGAAGAAATAGTCATAGTGCAGTTCCCTGCACACAGGACAGGCAGATGCTGGACCATTCTGTCTCTGTCATTCTGTCTCTCTGACTGTCTCTACCTGCCTTCTTCCCTGGGCCCTTACTGGAAGTCAGTGCATGCATTCTGAACTCAGGCATCCTGGTGTTGAAATTTTCCTGTCTTTGCCCTTTGTTTTATTTAGTCTCCTGGACATGGTGTAGTACTGAGGGGAACTGCGGAGACAGCATTGCTGCTGCAGGTTCCAGGTATATGTCCATCTGCAGCTGCAGCTGTCCAGGCCCTATGTGCTTGACTCCCATTCTGCAGGGCCCTGAGGCTGACACTCAGCCTAAATGCAGCCCTCCTCACCTTCCTGCACAGCGTCCTTATCCTTATTCCATGAGAGCCCAGGTGAAGAGAAGTGAAATCTATCCCCCTGGCACACACATTGTGCTTTCCCTCTATTAAGCCGAATGTAAAGGATCTGTGGTACTGATGCCCACACGAGTGTCCAGATATTCCACGCAAAACAGAAGCTTCCAGGGTTCTGAAAGAGGGTGTTTTATGGCTGTGAAATGTCTTTTCCAAGTGCCTCATGGGGTTTCAAATCCTTTTGAAACCTGAAGTTCTTTCTTGTATCTAGGGAATATTCTCACCTCTGGCCAGAAGGGCCGCCCAACTTGGAGCACAGCTATCCCGGGGTCAGTAGGTCTGCCAGCCTGCTAGCTCCTGGAGGGATTCCTGAGTATGTCCTCAGGGCCCAAGTGGTAACAGGGGTTTCCAATTGACTTTATTAGCAGCAGCCAGGCCCTCAGGTGAGGTGCAGGGCTGTGATCTCCACTGGAAGCTCCGAATTCAGCCAATGGAGGCATCCATCTTTCTTTTGTCTGTCCATAGCAAGGGCCCGGTGACTTTGTGCTTCCTGCAAGCAGAGCGACTTTGTATGGGACACTCATGCATGCCTACTTCTGGGAATCTCTATGAGTGTGATGTGTGGACACCAGGACACCATGATCAGGGATGTGAGGCCACAGGAGCAATTGCCTTAGCTGGACCCAAAGGGTAGGTGTAAGAGACCGTGTTCATCCACTATTGTTTGGTCGAACAGTGTTCCCATCTATGTTGAAACACAGCTTTTTCTGGGTACTGTCTGTGCTTGTAATCTGCTGCCCTGAGCAGTGGAGTGAGAGCCTGGAGGCTGAGTAGGCAGCCAAATGTGATTGGACAGGCTCATGCACCTGAATTCTGAGGGGTGCCCCAGCTTCCCCCTGATGATAGATGTGAGGCATGGGATTGAATAGGGAACTCAGGAGATTTAGACATGAGTGTCCCTTTGTATATGCGTTCTTGCTTAGCCAGAATCTGGGCTAGCTGGCTTGCACTGACCAGCTAGGTTCTCCGTATATAAGTTGCAGCTGAGGCTGGCTACCTTGACACCCATGCTCTGAGACTACTACAGGTGAGCTCTGAGCACACACAGTCAGACAGACAGACAGACACACACACACACATTACTTTCAGGTCTGGTAGTACAGCATATGGTGAAGGCTGGGGCTGTCTGGGGTCTGAGGGCATGAGAGCTACTGCCCTACAATCGCTACAAGCCAGGTTTGAACCTGTCATCAATGAACACAGTGTAGGAGGTTTTTGAATTCTGAGACACTGAAGAGGGAGAGGTTTTTGCCCTAAGGCTTGCACTGAGAAATAGCAGCTGCCCTGTTTGTGTTGCCAGACTAGGAAACTTGTGGTGCCAGTCGATGTGGAGAGTCTCCTGGATGAGTTCCTTCTCGAGCCTTTTTCGATTGGTACCTTTGGAACTACATATAGCTAATGATTTGGAGATTTTACTCATTGGACAATTCTTTTCCTGATGCACAGTTTCTCTCCAGGTTTTAGCAATCAATTGTTGAATGTCATATCGAATCCATTGTAGAAAATGACTACTTCAGTCTCTCTCTCTCTCTCTCTCTCTCTCTCTCTCTCTCTCTCTATCTCTCTCTATATAACATGTAGAGGTCTGAAAATATATTTTTGCTAGAGACCTGCACAGCTCTGGATTTGGGTAGTAATGCGGAAACACCTGGCCCATCTGAGCTACAGTAATGGGAGAAATCTCCAGAGCCATTCGTTTACCTCTTGTCACTCTACAAATCTCTCTCAGCACAAACTACTGCTTCCAAAATATCTACTTCCCTCTTGCTCATTTTGTCAACCAAGTCCTATCCCAAAACAGTAAATCAAAGAAGAAATAGACATAGTGCAGTTCCCTGCACACAGGACAGGCTGAGGCTGGAACAGGGAGATGAAATACGCCAGCCTGCATTTGGCTGGAGCATCACTAAAACTACTTCCAATTTGGAGAGGCAAGGGCAGTTTTGGAGAGTGGGCTGCAGGCCAAGTGTTGTTTCTCAGAGTGGGCTAAGACCTAGATGTTCTAAGTGTAACCTTTCCTCACAAATATAAAATAACAATGCCACTTGTTAGAAGTATGCATGGGCATGGAGGGTTTGTCATCAGTGCTCTGGCATTGATCAACATTGGGCCAGAATTTCTGTCCTTTTCAGTCACTGTCATTCTGTCTCTCAGACTGTCTCTGTGTGAGTTCTTCCCTGGAACCTTCCTGGAAGTCAGTGCATGCATCGTGAACTCGGTCTTCACGGTGTTGAAATTTTCCTTTCTTTCCCCTTTGGATTATTTAATCTCGTTCATATGGCCTAGTACAGAGGGGAACTGAGGAGACATCGTTCCTGCTGCAGGTAGCAGGCATATGTCCATCTTCATCCGCAGCTGTCCAGGCCCTCTATGCTTGACTCCCATTCTCCAGGGGCCTGTGGCTTACACTCAGCCTCAATGCAACCCTCTTCAATTTCCTGCACCACATCCTTGTCCTTATTCCATGACAGCCCAGGTGAAGAGAATTGAAACTCTACTACCCTGGCACACACATTGTGTTTTCCCTCTATTGGGCTGAAAGTAAAGGATCTGTGGTACTGATGGCCACACCAGTGTCCAGATTTTCCATCCAAAACGGAAACTTCCAGGGTTCAGAAAGAGGGTGTTTTGATGGCTGTGAAATGTCTTTTCCAAGTGCCTCCTGGGGTTTCAAATCCTTTTGAAACCTGAAATTCTTTCTTGTATCTAATGAATATTCTCACCTGTGGCCTGAAGGCCCTCCCAACTAGGAGCACAGCTATCCTGGGTTCAGGAGGTCTGGCAGCCTGCTAGCCCCTGGAGGGATTCCTGAGTATGTCTCCAGGCCCCAAGTGGTAACAGGTGTTTCCAATTGCCTTTATTAGCAGCAGCCAGGCCCTCAGGTGAGAGGCGGGGCTGTGATCTCCACTGGAAGCTCCTAATTCAGACAATGGAGGCATCCATCTTCCTTTTGTCTCTCCATAGCAAGGGCCCGGGGAGTTTGTGCTTCCTGCAAGCAGAGCGACATTGTATGGGAAACTCATGCATGCCTACTTCTGGGAATCTCTCTGAGTGTGATGTGTGGACACCAGGACACCAGGACACCAGGATCAGGGATTGTGAGGCCACAGCAGCAATTGCCTTAGCCGGACCCAAATGGTAGGTTTAAGGGGCCGGGTTCATCCACTGTTGTTTGGTCAAACACAGTTCCCATATATGTTGAAACACAGTTGTCTCTGGGTTCTTTTCAGGCTAGTAATCTGCTGCCCTGAGCAGTGGACTGAGATCCTGGAGGCTGAGTAGGCAGCCAAACATGACTGGACAGGCTCATGCCCCTGAATTCTAAGGGGTGCCCCAGCTACCCTATTGTCAGTGTTTGGATGATAGTGAGGCATGGGATTGAATGGGGAACTCAGGAGAGCGAGACATGAGAGTCCCTTTGCATATGCATTCTTGCTTAGCCAGAATCTGGGCTAGCTGGCTTGCCCTGACCAGCTAGGTTCTCTGTACATAAGTTGCAGGTGAGGCTGGCTACCTTCCCACCCATGCTCTGAGACTACTACGTTTGAGCTCTGAGCACACCCGACACACACAGTCAGACAGACAGACAGACACACACACACACACACATTACTGTCAGGTCTGGTAGTACAGCATATGGTGAAGACTGGGGCTGTCTGGGGTCTGTGGGCATGATAGCTGCTGCCTTACAATCTCTACAAGCCAGGTTTGATCCTGTCATCAATGAACCAGTGTAGGAGGTTTTTGAATTCTGAGATACTGAAGAGGAAGAGGTTTTTGCCGTGATGCTTGCACTGGGAACTAGCAGCTGCCCTGTGTGTGTTGCCAGACTAGGAAACTTGTGGTACCTGTACATGTGGAGAGTCTCCTGGATGAGTTCCTTCTGGAGCCTTTTTGATCAGTCCCGATGGAGCTGCATATAGCTAATAATTTGGAGATTTTACTCCTTTGGACAATTCTTTCCTGGATGCACAGTTTCTCTCCTGTTTTATCAATCAATTGTCTGAATGTTATATCGAATCCATTGTAGAAAATGACTACATCAGTCTCTCTCTCTCTCTCTCCATATATATATATATATATATATATATATATATATATATATATATATAT
This sequence comes from Erinaceus europaeus, assembly GCF_950295315.1. Lineage (NCBI taxonomy): Eukaryota > Metazoa > Chordata > Mammalia > Eulipotyphla > Erinaceidae > Erinaceus > Erinaceus europaeus. The sequence goes on along the minus strand of NW_026647187.1, from coordinate 82,510 downwards.
ATATATATAACATGTATAGGTCTGAAAGTATTTTTTAGCTAGAGACCTGCACAGCTCTGGATTAGGGTAGTAAAGTGGATACACCTGGCCCTTCTGAGCCACAGTCATGAGAGACATCTCACAGAGCCATATCGTTTATCACTCTACAAATCTCTCTCAGCACAAACTAACGCTGCCAAATCATCTACTTCCCTCTTGCTCATTTTGTCCACCGAGTCCTATACCAAAACAGTAAATCAAAGAAGAAATAGACATAGCGCAGTTCCCTGCACACAGGAGAGGCTGAGGCTGGCCCAGGGAGATGCAATAAGCCAGCCTGCATCTTGGCTGGAGCATCACTAAGACTACTTCCAATTTGGAGAGGCGGGGGCAGTTTTGGACAGTGGGCTGCCGGCCAAGTGTTGCTTCTCAGAGTGCCTAAGACCTAGATGTTCTAAGTGTTACCTTTCCTCAAAAACATAAAATAGCAATGCCACTCATAAGAAGTATGCATGTGCATGAAGGCTTTGTCTTCAGTGCTCTGGCACTGATCAACAGAGGGCCAGAATTTCAGTCGTTTTCTGTCTCTGTCATTCTGTCTCTCTGAGTGTCTCTATGTGCCTTTTTCCCTGGGTCCTTACTGGAAGTCAGTGCATGCATCTTGAACTCAGTCATCCTGGTGTTGAAATTTTCCTTTCTTTGCCCTTTGGATTATTTAGTCTCCTGCACATGGTGTAGTACAGAGGGGAACTGCGGAGACAGCGTTGCTGCTGCAGGTTCCAGGCATATGTCCATCTCCAGCTGCAGCTGTCCAGACCCTCTGTGCTTGACTCCCATTCTCCAGGGCCCTGAGGCTGACACTCAGCCTAAATGCAGCCCTCCTCACCTTCCTGCACAGCGTCCTTGTCCTTATTCCATGATAGCCCAGGCGAAGAGAAGTGAAACTCTATCCCTCTGGCACACACATTGTGCTTTCCCTCTATTAAGCCGAATGTAAAGGATCTGTGGTACTGATGGCCACACCAGTGTTCAGATTTTCCACCCATAACGGAAGCTTCCAGGGTTCTGAAAGACAGTGTTTTGATGGCTGTGAAATGTCTTTTCCAAGTGTCTCATGGGGTTTTCAAATCCTTTTGAAACCTGAAGTTCTTTCTTGTATCTAGGGAATATTCTCACCTCTGGCCAGAAGGGCCGCCCAACTAGGAGCACAGCTATCCCGGGGTCAGGAGGTCTGCCAGCCAGCTAGCTCCTGGAGGTATTCCTGAGTATGTCCTCAGGGCCCACGTGGTAACAGGTGTTTCCAATTGCCTTTATTAGAAGCAGCCAGGACCTCAGGTGAGGTGCGGGGCTGTGATCTCCACTGGAAGCTCCGAATTCAGCCGATGGAGGCATCCATCATTCTTTTGTCTGTCCATAGCAAGGGCCCGGGGAGTTTGTACTTCCTGAAAGCAGTGTGACTTTGAATGGGACTCTCATGCATGCCTACTTCTGGGAATCTCTCTGAGTGTGATGTGTGGACACCAGGACACCATGATCAGGGATGTGAGGCCACAGGAGCAATTGCCTTAGCCGGACCCAAAGGGTAGGTGTAAGAGACCGGGTTCATCCACTATTGTTTGGTCGAACACAGTTCCCATCTATATTGAAACACAGCTCTTTCTGGGTACTTTCTTTAATTGTAATCTCCTGCCCTGAGCAGTGGACTGAGAGCCTGGAGGCTGTGTAGGCAGCCAAACGTGACTGGACAGGCTAATGCCCCTGAATTCTGAGGGGTGCCCCAGCTTCACCCGGATGATAGATAGTGAGGCATTGGATTGAATAGAGAACATAGGAGATTTAGACATGAGAGTCCCTTTGCATATGCATTCTTGCTTAGCCAGAATCTGGGCTAGCTGGCTTCCCTGACCAGCTAGGTTCACTATACATAATTTGCAGGTGAGGCTGGTTACCTTGCCACCCGTGCTCTGAGACTACTACAGGTGAGCTCTGAGCACACACAGATACACACAGTCAGACAGACAGACAGACAGACACACACACATTACTGTCAGGTCTGCTGGACAGCATATGCTGAAGGCTGGGGCTGTCTGGGGTCTGTGGGCATGAGAACTGCTGCCTTACAATCTCTACAACACAGGTTTGATCCTGTCATCAATGAACACAGTGTAGGAGGTTTTTGAATTCTGAGACACTGAAGACAGTGAGGTTTTTGCCCTGAGGCTTGCACTGGGAACTAGCAGCTGCCCTGTGTGTGTTGCCATACTAGTAAACTTGTGGAGCCTGTCCTTGTGGAGAGTCTCCTGGATGAGTTCCTGCTGGAACCTTTTTCTATCGGTCCCGATGGAGCTGTGTATAGCTAATGATTTGGAGATTTTACTCCTTTGGACAATTATTTCCCTGATGCACAGTTTCTCTCCAGGTTTTAGCAATCAATTGTCTGAATGTCATATCGAATCCATTGTAGAAAATGACTATATCAGTGTCTCTCTCTCTAAAACTCTTCTATTTCTCTTCTCGTGTTCTCTGTCTCTGACTCTCACAGGCTCTCACTCTGTCTGCACTAATTAATATTTTACCTATTTATTATTTTACTGACAGGTCCAGATATACAAGAGAGTCAGCAGGGCACTGCTGAGCTCTGGATTGTTTTGTTGGTGATTTCACCTGGATTTCTGGAGCCTCATCTTTGTAAGACTCTCTGGCACAAGCCATACTCTGTCTCCTCATAGCCATGCCAGTATCCCTCATAGTTCATAATAAAGATACACATACATATATGTACATATATATCAGTTATTTTTAGAATTGTTGACCTTTTTATATGATCTTAATGCAGAATTACCACGTTTATAACAGCCGCCTTATTCATAAATAATTGGTCACATAGGTGGAGCAGGATTCACTACAAGTATAAAATATAAACCTTCCAGGAGCATTTCCAATAGCCTTTCTATCAGTATCCTTATTGTAATATCATAGCACAGAACTTGCCTCCATTTTCTAGTGTAAACTTCAATATGTATGGTCTTTCTTTTCATTCTTGGGAATTCTTAATTTGCTTGGAACCTGAAGTGTCAGAAAATTTTTAAAGCAGTCCTGTTTCTAAGCAGACGTTTTCTATATTTCTGCTGTAATCAGGTCTTCCTGTGGTTTTTGTTTTTATTTTTTATTTTTTTCAAATCCTCCTAGATCACCCCATATATTTGTATATTTACTCACATAAGACATGAGGGGTCATTTCTTCTGCCTGATAGATTTTCTCTTATAATTGAAGGGAACTTTGGACACACAATACATTTCTTTTTGCAGATACTACACATTACTATAACGACTACTGCACTGTTTTTGACAGTAAAATCCAATGCACAATGGATTAGTATTGCATTTTCCTTTTTTTGCCCTTTAGATTATTCAGTCTCCTGCTTATGGCGCAGTACAGAGGGGAACTGAGGAGACAGTGTTCCTGCTGCAGGTAACAGGCATATGTCCATCTCCAGCTGCAGCTGTCCAGACCCTCTGTGCTTGACTCCCAATCTCCAGGGACCTGTGGCTGACACTCAGCCTAAATGCAGCCCTCCTCAATTTCCTGCACCGCATCCTTGTCCTTATTCCATGAGAGCCCAGGTCAAGAGAAGTGAAAATCTATTCCCCTGGCACACACATTGTGCTTTCTCTCTACTGGGACGAATGTAAAGGATCTGTGGTACTGATGGCCATACCAGTGTCCAGATTTCCAGGCAAAACGGAAGCTTCCAGGGTTCAGAAAGAGGGTGTTTTGATGGCTGTGCAATGTTTTTTTCAATTGCCTCCTGGGGTTTCAAATCCTTTTGAAACCTGAAGTTCGTTCTTGTATCTAGGGAATTTTCTCACCTCTGGCCCGAAGGCCCTCCCAACTGGGAGCACACCTATGTCAGGATCAGGAGGTCTGCCAGCCTGGTAGCTCCTGGAGGGATTCCTGAGTCTGTCCTCTGGGCCCAAGTGTAAAAGGTGTTTCCAATTGCATTTATTAGCAGCAGCCAGGTGGTCAGGTGATGGGCAGTCCTTGATCTCCACTTGAAGCTCCTAATTCAGCCAATGGAGGCATCCATCTTCCTTTTGTCTGTCCATAGCAAGGGCCCGGGGAGTTTGTGCTTCCTGCAAGCAGAGCGACTTTGTATGGGACACTCATGCAGGCCTACTTCTGGGAATCTCTGAGTGTGATGTGTGGACACCAGGACACCATGATCAGGGATTGTGAGGCCACAGGAACAATTGCCTGAGCCGGACCCAAAGGGTAGGTGTGAGGGGCTGGGTTCATCCACTATTGTTTGGTCAAACACATTTCCCATCTATGTTGAAACACAGCTCTTTCTGGGTTCATTCTGGGTTTGTAATCTGCTGCCCTGAGCAGTGGACTGAGAGTCTGGAGGCTGAGTAGGCTGCCAAACGTGACTGGACAGGCTCCTGCCCCTGAATTCTGAGGGGTGCCCCAGCTTACGCCATTGGCAGTGTTTGGATGATAGTGAGGCATGAGATTAAATCGGGAACTCAGGAGAGGGAGACATGAGAGTCCCTTTGCATGTGCATTCTTGCTTAGCCAGAATCTGGGCTAGCTGGCTTGCCCTGACCAGCTAGGTTCTCTGTACCTAAGTTGCAGGTGAGGCTGGCTACCTTGACACCCATGCTCTGAGACTACTACAAGTGAGCTCTGAGTACACACAGACACACACACACAGACAGACAGACAGACACACACACACACACACACAGACACATTAGTGTCAGGTCTGGTAATACACCATATGGTGAAAGCTGGGGCTGTCTGGGGTCTGTGGGCATGAGAGCTGCTACCTTACAATCTCTACAAGCCAGGTTTGAACCTGTCATTAATGAACACATTATAGGAGGTTTTTGAATTCTGGTCTCTTTTCAACTCTTCTATTTCACTTCTCAACTTCTCTGTCTCTGACTCTCACAGGCTCTCACTCACTCTGTCTGCACTCAGTAATATTTTACTTATACCCTTATTCTATTGACAGGCCCATATATACAAAGAGAGTTGCCAGAGCACTACTGAGCTCTGGCTTTTTTGTTGGTGTTTTCATCTAGGCTACTTGAGCCTCAGCTTTGTAAATCTCTTTGACTCAAGCCATATTCTGTCTCCTCATATCCATGGCAGTATCTCTCAGACTTTATAATAAAGATATACATCCATATACATATATAAATGTACATATATAAATATACAAATATATATATATATATATATATATATATCTGTCATTTTTGGAATTGCCAACCTATGTAATTAATCTTAATCAGAATTATCACATTTATAACAGCTTCTTTTTCATGAATAATTGGCCACATAGCTGGAGCAGGATTCAATACAATTATACATAATAGAACCTTCCAGTAGCATTTCTAATAGCATTTCTATCAGCATCCTTATTAAAATTATCATAGTACAGAACTTGCCTCCTTTCTCTAGTGTAAGCTTCAAGAATATGAGTTTCTTTTCATTCTCCTGAAATCTTAATTTCCCTGGACTCTGAAGTGTCTCAGAATTTTTGAAGCAGCCCTCTATTTCTCAGCAGATGGTTTCTATGTTTCTGCTGTAATCAGGTCATTCTGTGCTTTATTTTTTATTTTTTAAATCCTCCTCTATCATCCCCATTTATTTGCATATTTATTGATTTATTTAGTCCTATATTGCATGAGAGGTCATTTCTTATGCTTGATTGATTTTTCTCTTATATTTGAAGGGAAGTTTACACTCACAATGCATTTCCTGTCATAAATACTACACACATATGGTGAAGTCTGGGGTTGTCTGGGGTCTGTAGACAAGAGACTGCTACCTTACAATCTCTACAACCCAGGATTGAAACTGTCATGTCTGAATACAGTGTGGAAGGGTTTTGACTTCTAGTCTCTTTCTAACTCTTCTATTTCTCTTCTTGCCTTCTCTGTCTCTGACTCTCACAGGCTCTCCCTCACTCTGTCTGCACTCATTCATATTTTACTTATATATTATCTTACTGACAGGCCCAGATATACAAAGAGAGTCACCAGGCCACTGCTGAGCTCTGGTGTTTCCGTGGCGATTTCACCTAGGTTTCTGGAGCCTCAGCTTTGTAAGTCTCTCTGGCACAAGCCATACTCTGTCTCCTCATAGCCATGCCAGTATACCTCATAGTTTATAATAAAGAAACACATACATATATGTACACATATATACATATATATATATATATCAGTCATTATATATATATCATGCCTGTGCCTCGATGGATGTATGTGTGTGTGTGACTGTGACAATGTGTGTTTATGTGTGTTTGTGTGTGTGTGAGTGTGTGAGGGAGGGAGAGAGGGAAAGAACAACAGAATCACTGTGGCACAGGTGAATTTTTGCAAAACACAAGGCACATTCTGATTTAAAGCTCAATATTGACACCATTGTAGCTCTCCGTGGCCCTTGGTCGCTTTTCTTTTTTTCAGATCTAAAGACACTGAAGAGGGAGAGGTTTTTGCCCTGAGGATTTTTCTGGGAACTAGCAGCTACCCTGTGTGTTGCCTGACTAGGAAACTTGTGGTGCCTGTCCATGTGGAGAGTCTCCTGGATGAGTTCATTCTCGAGGATTTTTCGCTCGGTCCTGTTGGAGCTGCATATAGCTAATGATTTGGAGATTTTACTCCTTTGGACAATTCTTTTCCTGATGGACAGCTTCTCTCCAGGTTTTAGCAATCAATAGTTTGTGTAATATCAAATCCATTGTAGAAAATGACTACATCAGTCTCTCTCTCTCCCTCTCTCTCTCTCTCTCTCTCTATATATATATATATATATATATATATATATATATATATATATATATATAACATGTAGAGGTCTGAAAATATTTTTTAGCTAGAGACCTGAGCAGCTCAGGATTAGGGTACTAATGCGGATACACCTGCCCCTTCTGAGCCACAGTCATGAGAGATATCTCACAGAGCCATTCATTTACCTCTTATCACTCTACACATCTCTCTCAGCACAAACTACCACTGCCAAATCATCTACTTCCCTCATGCTCTTGTTGTCCACCAAGTCCTATCCCAAAACTGTAAATCAATGAAGAAATAGACATAGTGCAGTTCCCTGCACACAGGACAGTCTGAGGCTGGGCCAGGGAGATGCAATACGCCAGCCTGCATTTTGGCTAGAGCATCACTACATCTACTTCCAAATTGGAGAGGCGAGGGCAGTTTTGGAGAGTGGGCTGCAGGCCAAGTGTTGCTTCTCAGAGTGGGCTAAGACCTACATCTTTTAAGTGTAACCTTTCCTCACAAACATAAAATAACAAAGCCACTTGTAAGAAGTATGCATGGGCATGGAGGGTTTGTCTTCAGTGCTCTGGCACTGATTAACACAGGGCCAGAATTTCAGTCCTTTTCTATCACTGTCATTCTGTCTCTCTGACTGTCTCTACATGCCTTCTTCACTGTGCCCTTATTGGTAGTCATGCATCGTGATCTTGGACTTCCTGGTGTTGAAATTTTCCTTTCTTTGCCCTTTGGATTATTTAGTCTCCTGCATATGGCGTAGTACATTGGGGAACTGAGGAGACAGCGATCCTGCTGCAGGTAACAGGCATATATCCATCTCCAGCTTCAGCTGTCCAGGCCCTCTGTGCTTGACTCCCATTCTCCAGGGCCCTGAGGCTGACACTCAGCCTAAATGCACCCCTCCTCAATTTCCTGTATCGCATCCTTGTCCTTATTCCATTAGAACCCAGGTCAAGAGAACTGAAACTCTATCCCCATGGCACACACATTGTGCTTTCCCTCTATTAAGCCAAATGTAAAGGATCTGTGGTACTGATGGCCACACCAGTGTCCAGATTTTTCACGCAAAACGGAAGCTTCCAGGGATCTGAAAGATGGTGTTTTGATGGCTGTGAAATGTCTTTTCCAAGTGCCTCATGGGGTTTTCAAATCCTTCTGAAACCTGAAGTTCTTTCTTGCATCTAGGGAATATTCTCACTTTTGGCCAAAAGAGCTGCCCAACTAGGAGCACAGCTATACCGGGGTCAGGAGGTCTGCCAGCCTGCTAGCTCCTGTAGGGATTCCTGAGTATGTCCTCAGGGCCCAAGTGGTAACAGGTGTTTCCAATTGCCTTTATTAGCAACAGCCAGGCCCTCTGGTGAGGTGTTGGGCTGTGATCTCCACTGGAAGATCCGAATTCATCCAATGGAGGCATTCATCTTCCTTTTGTCTCTCCATAGCAAGGGCCCGGGGAGTTTGTGCTTCCTGCAAGCAGAGCGACTTTGTATGGGACACTGATGCATGCCTACTTCTGGGAATCTCTCTGAGTGTGATGTCTGGACACCAAGACACCATGATCAGGGATGTGAGGCCACAGGAGCAATTGCCTCAGCTGGACCCAAAGGGTTTGTTTAAGGGACCGGGTTCATCCACTATTGTTTGGTAGAACACACTTCCCATCTTTGTTGAAACATAGCTCTTTCTGGGTACTTTCTGTGCTTGTAATCTGCTGCCCTGAGCAGTGGACTGATAGCTTGGAGGCTGAGTAGGCAGCCAAATATGAATGGACAGGCTCATGCCCCTGAATTCTTAGGGGTTCCCCAGCTTCCCCCGTTGGCAGTGTTTGGATGATAGTGAGGCATGGGATTGAATAGGTAACTCAGGAGATTTAGACATGAGAGTCCTTTTGCATATGCATTCTTGCTTAGCCAGAATCTGGGCTAGCTGGCTTGCCCTGACCAGCTAGGTTTTCTGTAAATAAGTTGCAGCTGAGGCTGGCTACTTTCCACCCATGCTCTGACTACTACAGGTAAGCTCTGAGCACACACAGACACACACAGTCAGACAGACAGACAGACAGACACACACACACACATTACTGTCAGGTCTGGTAGTACAGCATATGGTGAAGGCTGGGGCTGTCTGGGGTCTCTGGTCATGATACCTGCTGCCTTACAATCTCTACAAGCCAGGTTTGATCCTGTCATCAATGAACACAGTGTAGGAGGTTTTTGAATTCTGAGACACTGAAGAGGGAGAGGTTTTTGCCCCGAGGCTAGCACTGGGAACTAGCAGCTGCCCTGTGTGTGTTGCCAGACTAGGAAACTTGTGGTGCCAGTCCATGTGGAGAGTCTCCTGGATGAGTTCCTTCTCAAGCCTTTTTTCGATCGGTACCGATGGAGCTGCATATTGCTAATGATTTGGAGATTTTACTCATTTGAACAATTCTTTTCCTGATGCACAGTTTCTCTCCAGGTTTTAGCAATCAATTTTCTGGATGTCATATCGAATCCATTTTAGAAAATGACTACATCAGTGTCTCTTCTCTCTCTGTCTCTCTCTCTATATATGTAACATGTAGAGGTCTGAAAATATTTTTTAGCTAGAGACCTGCACAGCTCTGGATTAGGGTAGTAAAGTGGATACACCTCGCCCACAGTCATGTGAGACATCTCACAGAGCCATATCTTTTATCACTCTACAAATCTCTCTCAGCACAAACTACCGCTGCCAAATCATCTACTTCCCTCTTGCTCATTTTGTCCACCGAGTCCTATCCAAAAACTGTAAATCAAAGAAGAAATAGACATAGTGCAGTTCCCTGCACACAGGACAGGCTGAGGCTGGACCAGGGAGATGAGACACTCCAGCCTGCTTCTTGTCTGGAACATCACCAAGACTACTTACAATTTGGAGAGGGGAGGGCAGTTTTGGAGAGTGGGCTGCAGGCCACGTTGTTTCTCAGAGTGGGCTAAGACCTAGATGTTCTAAGTGTAACCTTTCCTCACAAACATAAAATAACAATGCCACTTGTAAGAAGTATGCATGGGCATTGAGGGTTTGTTTTCAGTGCTCTGGCACTGATCAAAAGAGGGCCAGAATTTCAGTCCTTTTCTGCCTCTGTCATTCTGTCTCTCTGACTATCTCTTCGTGCCTTCCTCACTGGGCTCTTACTGAAAGTCAGTGCATGCATTGTAGACTAGGTCTTCCAGGAGTTGAAATTTTCCTTTCTTTGCCCTTTGGATTATTTAGTCTCATGCATATGGCGTAGTTCAGAGGGGATCTGAAAAGAAAGTGATCCTGCTGCAGCTAACAGACATATGTCCATCATAAGGTGCAGCTGTCCAGGCCCTCTGTGCTTGACTCCCATTCTCCAGGGCCCTGAGGTTGACTCTCAGCCTAAATGCAGCCCTCCTTAATTTCCTGCACCACACTTGTCCTTACTCCATGAGAACCCAGGTCAAGAGAAGTGAAACTCTATCCCCCTGGCACACACATTGTGCTTTCCCTCTATTAAGCCGAATGTAAAGGATCTGTGGTACTGATGGCCACACCAGTGTCCAGATTTTCCACGCAAAACAGAAGCTTCTCGGGTACTGAAAGACGGTGTTTTGATGGCTGTGAAAAGTCTTTTCAAAGTGCCTCATGGGGTTTTCAAATCCTTTTGAAACCTGAAGTTCTTTCTTGTATCTAGGGAATATTATCACCTCTGGCCAGAAGGCCCTCCCAACTAGAAGCACAGCTATCACGGGTTCAGGTGATCTGCCAGTCTGCCAGCTCCTGGAGGGATTCCTGAGTATGTCCTCAGGGCCCAAGTGGTAACAGGTGTTTCCACTTGCCTTTATTAGCAGCAGCCTGGCCCTCAGGTGCGGCACTGTGATCTCCACTGGAAACTCCTAATTCAGCCAATGGAGGCATCAATCTTCCTTTTGTCTGTCCATATCAAGGGCCCGGGGAGTTTGTGCTTCCTGCAAGCAGAGCGACTTTGTATGGGACACTCATGCATGCCTACTTCTGGGAATCTCTCTGAGTGTGATGTGTGGACACCAAGACACCATGATCAGGGATGTGAGGCCACAAGAGCAATTGCCTTAGCCAGAGCCAAAGTGTAGGTGTAAGGGACCGGATTCATCCACTATTTTTTTGTCAAACACAGTTCCCATCTATGTTGAGACACAGCTCTTTCTGGGTTCTTTCTGGCCTTGTAATCTGCTGTCCACTGAGAAGTGGATTGGGAGCCTGGAGGCTAAGTATGCAGCCAAACGTGACTGGACAGGGTCCTGCCCCTGATTTCTGAGGGGTTCCCCAGCTTCCCACATTGGCAGTGTTTGGATGATAGTGAGGCGTGAGATTGAATCGGGAACTCAGGGTAGTGAGACATGAGAGTCCCTTTGCATATGCATTCTTGCTTAGGCAGAATCTGGGCTAGCTGGCTTTCCCTAACCAGCTAGGTTCTCTGTACATAAGTTGCAGGTGAGGCTGGCTACCTTGCCACCCATGCTCTGAGACTACTATAGGTGAGTTCTGAGCACACACAGACACACACTGACAGACAGAGAGATAGACAGACACACACACAGATACACACACACACATTCATATCAGGTCTGGTAGTACAGCATGTGGTGAAGGCTGGGGCTGTCTGGGGTCTGTGGGCTTGAGAGCTCCTACCTTACAATCTCTACAAGCCAGGTTTGAACCTGTCATCAATGAACACATTGTAGGAGGTTTTTGAATTCTGGTCTCTTTCCAACGCATCTATTTCTCTTCTCACCTTCTCTGTCTCTAACTCTCACATGCTCTCACACACTCTGTCTTCAATCATTAATATTTTACTTATATACTTATTTTACTGACAGGCCCACATATACAAAGAGAGTTACCAGAGCACTGCTGAGCTCTGGCTTGTTGTGTTGGCGATTTCACATAGGCTACTGGAGCCTCAGTTTGTAACTCTTTATGACACCAGCCATATTCTGTCTCCTCATTTCCATGCCAGTATTACCCACAGTTTATAATAAAGTGATTTTTTTTGCAAAGCACTTGGTACATTCTGATTTACAGATCAATATTGGCACCATTGTAGCTCTTTTTGGCCCTTGGTGACTTTTCTACTTTTCAGATATAAAAACACTGAAGAGTGAGAGGTTTATGCCCTGAGTCTTACATTGGGAACTACCAGAGGCACTGTGTCTGTTGCCAAACTAGGAAACTTGTGGTGCTTGTCCATGTGTAGAGTCTCCTTTATGAGTTCCTTCTCGGGCCTTTTTTGCTCTGTCCCGTTGGAGCTGCATATTGCTAATGATTTTGAGATTTTACTCCTTTGGACAATTCTTTTCCTGATGCACAGCTTCTCTCCAGGTTTTAGCAATCAATTGTCTGAATGTCATATCGAATCCATTGTAGAAAATGACTACTTCAGAGTCTCTCTCTCTCTCTCTCTCTCTCTATATATATATATATATATATATATATATATATATATATATATATATATGTAACATGTAGAGGTCTGAAAAAAATTTTAGCTAGAGACCTGCACAGCTCTGGATAGGGTAAGAATGTGGATACACTTGGCCCTTCTGATGCACAGTCATGGGAGACATCTCACAGAGCCATTCGTGTACCTCTTATCACTCTACAAATCTCTCTCAGCACAAACTACCGCTGCCAAATCATCTACTTCCCTCTTGCTCTTTTTGTTCACCGAGTCCTATCCCAAAACTGTAAATCAATGACGAAATAGACATAGTGAAGTTCCCTGCACACAGCAAAGTCTGAGACTGGACCAGGGAGATGCAATACACCAGCCTGCATCTTGGCTGGAGCATCACTAGGACTACTTCCAAATGGAGAGGCGAGGGCAGTTTTGGAGAGTGGGCTGCAGGCCATTGTTGCTTCTCAGAGTGGGCTAAGACCTAGATGTTCTAAGTGTAACCTTTCCTCACAAACATAAAATAACAATGCCACTTGTAAGAAGTATGCATGGGAATGGAGGGTTTGTCTTCAGTGCTCTGGCACTGATCAACACAGGGCCAGAATTTCAGTCCATTTCTTTCACTGTCATTGTGTCTCTCTGAATGTCTCTACGTGCCTTCTTCACTGGGCCCTTATTGGAAGTCAGTGCATGCATCGTGATCTCGGACTTCCAGGTGTTGAAATTTTCCTTTCTTTGCCCTTTGGATTATTTAGTCTCCTGCATATGGCATTGTACATTGGGGAGCTGAGGAGACAGCGATCCTAAACTTCCCATCTTTGTTGAAACATAGCTCTTTCTGGGTACTTTATGTGCTTGTAATCTGCTGCCCAGAGCAGTGGACTGAGAGCCTGGAGGCTGAGTATGAAGCCAAACGTGACTGGACAGGGTCCTTACCCTGAATTCTGAGGGGTTCCCCAGCTTTCCCCGTTGACAGTGATTGGATGATAGTGAGGCTCTATATTAAATGGGGAACTCAGGAGAGTGAGACATGAGAGTCCCTTTGCATATGCATTCTTGCTTAGCCAGAATCTGGGCTAGCTGGCTTTCCCTAACCAGCTAGGTTCTCTGTACATAAGTGGTAGGTGAGGCTGGCTACCTTGCCACCCATGCTCTGAGACTACTTTAGGTGATTTCTGACCACACACAGACACACACTGACAGACAGAGACAAACACACACACACACACACACACACACACACACACACACACACACACACACACACATACATTACTGTCAGGTCTGGTAGTACAGAATATGGTGAAGGCTGTGGCTTTCTGGGGTCTGTGGGCATGAGAGCTGCTGCCTTACAATCTCTAAAAGCCAGGTTTAAACCTGTCATCAATGAACACAATTTAGGAGGTTTTTGAATTCTGGTCCCTTTCCAACTCATCTATTTCTCTTCTCACCTTCTCTGTCTCTAACTCTCACATGCTCTCACACACTCTGTCTTCACTCATTAATATTTTACTTATATACTTATTTTACTGACAGGCCCAGATATACAAAGATAGTTACCAGAGCACTGCTGAGCTCTGGCTTGTTGAGTTGGCGATTTCACCTAGGCTACTGGAGCCTCAGTTTGTAAGTCTTTCTGACACAAGCCATATTCTGTCTCCTCATTTCCATGCCAGTATCACTCAGAGTTTATATTAAAGATATACATACATATATAAATATATATACATATATATTTATATATCTGTCATTTTTAGAATTGTTGACATGTGTAGTAGACATTAATTCAGAAATACCACATTTATAACAGCCTAGTTTTTCATAGCTATTTGGCCATATAGTTGGAGCAGCATTCAATACAAATATAAATAATAGAACCTTCCAGTAGCATTTCTAATAGTGTTTCTATCAGCATCCTTATTGTAATTATCATAGCTCAGAACTTCCCTTCTTTTTCTAGTGTAAGCCTCAATACGTATGTGTTTGTTTTCTTTTTCTGGAAATCTTAATTTCCCTGGATCCTGAAGTGTTAGGGAATTTTTGAAGCAGCCCTCTGTTTCTCAACAGATGGTTTCTATGTTTCTGCTGTAATCAGGTCTTCTTGTGGTTTTTGTTTTTATTTTTTTTATTTTTTCAAGTCCTCTTAGATCATCCCTATTTATTTGCATATTTATTTATTTGGTCAGGTATCACATGAGGGGTCATTTATTCTGCTTGATAGATTTTCTCTTATAATTGAAGGGAACTTTTGACGCACAATACATTTCCTGGGGAAAATACTACACACATATGGTGAAGGCATGGGTTGTCTGGGGTCTATGGGCATTAGAGCTGCTGCCTTACAATCTCTACAAACCAGGTTTGAACCTGTCATGAATGTACACAGTCTAGGGGGGGTTTGACTTCTGGTCTATTTCCAACTCTTCTATTTCTCTTCTCGCCATCTCTGTCTCTGACTCTCACAGGCTCTCACTCGCTCTGTCTACACTCAGTAATATTTTACTTATATCCTTATTTTATTGACAAGCCCGGATATACAAAGAGAGTTGACAGAGCACTGCTGAGCTCTGGATTGTTTTGCTGGTGATTTCACCTAGGCTACTGGAGCCTCAGCTTTGTAAGTCTCTCTGACACAAGCCATATTCTGTCTCCTCATATCCATGGCAGTATGTCTCAGACTTTATAGTAAAGATATAAATCCATATACATATATATACACATATATAAATATACATATATATATATATATATATCTGTCATTTTTGGAATTGTCAACCTATGCAATTGATCTTAATCAGAATTAACACATTTATAACAGCTTCCTTTTTCATTAATAATTGGCCACATAGTTGGAGCAGGATTCAATACAATTATAAATAATAGAACCTTCCAGTAGCATTTCTAATAGCATTTCTATCAGTATCCTTATTGTAATTATTATAGTATAGAACTTGCCTTCTTTCTCTAGTGTAAGCTTCAATACATATGAGTTTCTTTTCAATCTCCTGAAATCTTAATTTCCCTGGACTCTGAAGTGTCTCAGAATTTTTTAAGCAGCCCTCTGTTTCTCAGCAGATGGTTTCTAGGTTTCTGCTCTAATCAGGTCTTCTTGTGCTTTTTGTATTTATTTTTCATTTTTGTCAAATCCTCCTAGATCGTCCAAATTTATTTGCATATTTATTTATTTACTCCTATATACATGAGGGGTCATTTCTTCTGCATGATAGATTTTTCTCTTATAATTGAAGGGAAGCTTACACTCACAATACATTTCCTGTGGTAAATGCTACACACATATGGTAAAGGCTGGGGTTGTCTGGGGTCTGTGGACATGAGACTGCTGCCTCACAATCTCTACAACCCAGGATTGAACCTGTCATGTATGAACACAGTGTGGGAGGTTTTGCACTTCTGGTCTCTTTCCAACTCTTCTATTTATCTTCTTGCCTTCTCTGTCTCTGACTCTCACAGGCTCTCACTCACTCTGTCTGCACTCATTAATATTTTTCTTATATATTATTTTACTTACGTGCCCAGATATATAAAGAGAGTCACCAGGGCACTGCTGAGCTCTGGCTTGTTTTGTTGGCGATTTCACCTAGGTTTCTGGAGCCTCAGCTTTGTAAGTCTCCCTGGCACAAGCCATACTCTGTCTCCTCATAGCCATGCCAGTATCCCTCATAGTTGATAATAAAGATACACATATATATGTACATATATATACTTATATATATAAGTTATTATTAGAATTGCTGACCTTTATATTTGATCTTAACACAGAATTACCGCATTTATAACAGCCTTCTTATTCATAAATAATTGGTCACATAGTTGGAGCATGATTCACTACAATTTTAAATTAGAAACCTTCCAGGAGCATTTCCAATAGCCTTTCTATCAGTATCCTTATTGTAATTATCATAGCACAGAACTCGCCTCCATTTTCTAGTGTAAGCTTCAATACCTATGCGTTTCTTTTCATTCTCCAGAATTCTTAATTTGCCTGGACCCTGAAGTGTCAGGGAATATTTGAAGCAGCCCTCTGTTTCTCACCAGACGTTTTCTATATTTCTGTTGTAATCAGGTCTTCCTGTGGTCTTTGTTTTTATTTTTTATTTTTTTCAAATCCTCCCCGATCATCCCCAATTATTTGAATATTTATTTATTTATTTAGTCCAATATCACATGAGGGGTCATTTCTTCTGCCTGATAGACTTTCTCTTATAATTGAAGGGAACTTTGGACACACAATACATTTCATTTTGCAGATACTACACACTAATAAAACTACTAATGCACTGTTCTTGACAGTGACATCCAATGCACAATGGATTAGTATTGCAAGGCTCTAGAGAATGCTAACTATTTAACTTACAATGTTTCTAACCTCCCAAATATTTATTCTGTTCTTTATTGGGAATGAATGGTTTACAGTCAACAGTTACATGTAATAGTGGGCAAGGGGGTAATTTTTCCCACTTTCCCTGTATTTATGTACATCACTTGTAACTTTATTATTGAGGAGAAGGAAACAGATATAAATTGATAGAGCAGGGCCCAAGCAGGAAGAGAGACAGAGAGACAGGTGCAGCTCTGATTTGCCACTAGCCCAGCTTTTCCCAAGCTGGGGAAGTGGTGACCAGGGGCTCAAAATGGGGTCCAGGGCTTCCACATAGATCTCTGGCATTCTTGCTTAGCCAGAATCTGGACTAGCTGGCTTGCCCGGACCAGCCAGGTTCTCTGTACACAAGTTGCAGGTGAGGCTGTCTACCTTGACACCCATGCTCCGAGACTACTACAGGCGAGCTCTGAACACACACAGACACACAGAGAGGGAGAGACCGACACAAACACACACACACACACACACACACACACACACACACACACACATTACAGTCAGGTCTGGTAGTACTGCATATGCTGAAAGCTGGGGCTCTCTGGGGTCAGTGGGAATGAGAGCTGCTGCCTTACAATCTCTACAAGCCTGGTTTGAACCTGTCATCAATGAACACAGTGTAGGAGGTTTTTGAATTCTGGTCTCTTTCCAACTCATCTATTTCTCTTCTTGCCTTCTCTGTCCCTAACACTCACATGCTCTGGCTTGTTGTGTTGTCGATTTCACATAGGCTACTGGAGCCTCAGTTTGTAAGTTTTTCTGACACAAGCCATATTCTGTCTCCTCATTTCCAGGCCAGTATCACTCAGAGATTATAATAAAGTAATTTTTTTGCAAAACACTTGGTACCTTCTGATTTATAGCTCAATATTGACACCATTGTAGGTCTCTTTGGCCCTTAGTCACTTCTCTTCTTTTCAGATGTAAAAATACTGAAAAGGGAGAGGTTTTTGCCCTGTGGCTTGCACTGGGAACTACCAGCTGCCCTGTGTCTGTTGCCAGACTCGGAATCTTTTGGTGCCTGTCCATGTGGAGAGTCTCCTTGATGAGTTCCTTCTCAAGCCTTTTTCGCTCTGTCCCGTTGGAGCTGCATATAGCTAATGATTTTGAGATTTTATTACTTTGGACAATTCTTTTCCTGATACAGTTTCTCTCCAGGTTTTAGCAATCAATTGTCTGAATGTCATATCGAATCCATTGTAGAAAATGACTACATGTCTCTCTCTGGATTAGGGTAGTAATGAGGATAAACCTGGCCCTTCTGAGCCACAGTCATGGGAGACATATCACGGAGCCATTCCTATACCTCTTATCACTCTACAAATCTCTCTCAGCACTAACTACCGCTGCCAAATCATCTACTTCCCTCTTGCTCATTTTGTCCACCGAGTCCTATCCCAAAACTGTAAATCAAAGAAGAAATAGACATCCTGCAGTTCCCTGCACACAGGAAAGTCTGAGGCTGGACCAGGGAGATGCAATATGCCAGCCTGCATCTTGGCTGGATCATCACTAAGACTAGTTCCAAATTGGAGAGGCGAGGGCAGTTTTAGAGAGTGGGCTGGAGGCCAAGAGTTGCTTCTCAGAGTGGGCTAAGACCTAGATGTTCTAAGTGTAACCTTTGCTCACAAACATAAAATAACAATGCCACTTGTAAGAAGTATGCATGGGCATGGAGGGTTTGTCCTCAGTGCTCTGGCACTCATCAACACAGTGCCAGAATTTCAGTCCTTTTCTGTCTCTGTCATCCTGTCTCTCTGACTGTCTCTATGTGCCTTCTTCACTGGGCCCTTATGGTAGTCAGTGCATGCATCGTGAACTCGGACTTCCTGGTGTTGAAATTTTCCTTTCTTTGCCCTTTGGATTATTCAGTCTCCTGCATATGGCATAGTACATTGGGGAACTGAGTAGACAGTGATCCTGCTGCAGGTAACAGGCATATGTCCAACTCCAGCTGCAGCTGTCCAGGCCCTCTCTGCTTGACTCCCATTCTCTAGGGACCTGAGGCTGACACTGAGCCTAAATGCAGCCTCCTCAATTTCCTGCACCACATCCTTGTCCTTATTCCATAAGAGCCCAGGTCAAGCGAAGTGAAACTCTACCACCCTGGCACACACATTGTGCTTTCCCTCTATTGGGCCGAATGTAAAGGATCTGTGGTATTGATGGCCACACCAGTGTCCAGATTTTCCACGCAAAATGGAAGCTTCCAGTATTCAAAAATATGGTGTTTTGATGGCTGTGAAATGTCTTTTCCAAGTGCCTCCTGGGGTTTCAAATCCTTTTGAAACCTAAAGTTCGTTCTTGTATCTAGGGGATATTCAAACCTCTGGCCTGAAGGCCATCCCAACTAGGAGCACACCTATCCAGGGGTCAGGAGGTCTGCCAGCCTACTAGCTCCTGGAGGGATTCCTGAGTATGTCCTCAGGCCCCAAGTGGTAACAGGTGTTTCCAATTGCCTTTATTAACAGCAGCCAGGCCCTCAGGTGATGGGCGGTTCTGTGATCTCCACTGGAAGCTCCTAATTCAGCCAATGGAGGCATCCATCTTCCTTTTGTCTCTCCATAGCAAGGGCCCGGGGAGTTTGTGCTTCCTGCAAGCAGAGCGACTTTGTATGGGACACTCATGCATGCCAACTTCTGGGAATCTCTCTGAGTGTGATGTGTGGACACCAGGACACCATGATCAGGGATTGTGAGGCCACAGGAGCAATTGCCTTAGCCGGAACCAAAGGGTAGGTGTGAGGGGCCGGGTTCATGTACTATTGTCTGGTCAAACACAGTTCCCATCTATGTTGAGACACAGATCTTTATGGGTTCATCTGGGCTTGTAATCTGCTGCCCTGAGCAGTCGACTGAGAGTCTGGAGGCTGAGTAGGCAGCCAAACGTGACTGGACAGTCTCCTGCCCCTGAATTCTGAGGGGTGCCCTAGCTTACACTGTAGGCAGTGTTTGGATGATAGTGAGGCATGAGATTGAATCGGGAACTCAGGAGAGGGAGACATGAGAGTCCCTTTGCATGTGCATTCTTGCTTAGCCAGAATCTGGGCTAGCTGGCTTGCCCTGACCAGCTAGGTTCTCTGTACATAAGTTGCAGGTGAGGCTGGCTACCTTCCCACCCATGCTCTGAGAATACTATACATGAGCTCCGAGCACACACAGACAGACAGAAAGATAGATAGACAGATAGACACACATACACACATTACTGTCAGGTCGGGTAGTACAGCATATGGTGAAGGCTGGGGCTCTCTGTGGTGTGTGGCCATGAGAGCTGCTGCCTTACAATCTCTACAATCCCACTTTGAACCTGTCATTCATGAACACTGTTTAGTAGGTTTTTGAATTCTCATCTCTTTCCAGCAGAAGTGGCTGGTGGGAGGGCCTTCCAGAGGCTGCCCAATGAGCTTGCTGCAGGGCCATGTGGGCGGTGCTCAAGGTTGCTAAGCAATCACTGACTAGTGGCCTTGACACTCCTGGTGTGTCCTCACACACTGGCCAATGATATTGCTGGCAGGAGTTCTGGGTGTGGCCTAGGCCTCTGGGCTGTCAGAGCATGGCTGTTTCCCTGTCTGCAGGCCTTCTGAAGTAAGCCCGACAATGGGAGCTCAGAGCTGGCCTTAAAAGGCTGGGTGTGCTTCCAGGAAGTGCGAAGCAGGGTTCAGCCCAGGGCCCTGCCTTGGAGAAGCTGTCCAGTGTGCATGAGTATAACTCCGTTTGTGCCTGTGCCTATGTGGATGTGTGCCTGTGTGTAACTGTGAGAGTGTGTGTCTGTGTGTGTGTGGGTGGGAGAGAGAGAGAGAACAACAGAATCACTGTGGCACAAGTGATTTTGTGCAAAACACTTGGCACATTCTGATTTACAGCTCAATATTGACACCATTGTAGCTCTCCTTGGCCCTTGGTCACATTTCTTCTTTTCAGATGTAAATGCACTGAAGAGGGAGAGGTTTTTGCCATGAGGCTTGCACTGGGAACTAGCAGCTGCCCTGTGTGTGTTGCCAGACTAGGATACTTGTGGTGCCTGTCCATGTGGATGGTTTCCTGGATGAGTTCCTTCTCGAGCCTTTTTTGGTAGGTCCCGTTGGAGCTGCATATAGCTAGTGATTTTGAGATTTTACTCCTTGGACAATTCTTTTCCTGATGAACAGTTTCTCTCCTGATTTAGCAATCAATTGTCTGAATGTCATATCGCATCCATTGTAGAAAATGTCTACATCAGTGTCTTGCTCTCTCTCTCTCTCTCTCTCTCTCTCTCTCTATATATATATATATATATATATATATATATATATATATATATATCATGTAGAGGTCTGAAAATGTATTTTAGCTAGAGACCTGCCCAGCTGTGGATTCGGGTAGTAATGCGGATACACCTGGCCCCTCTGAGCCACAGTCATGAGAGACATCTCACAGAGCCATTCATTTACCTCTTATCACTCTACAAATATCTCTCAGCACAAACTACAGCTGCCAAATCATCTACTTCCCTCTTGCTCTTTTTGTCCACTGAGTCCTATCCCAGAACTGCAAATCAAAAAAGAAATAGACATAGTGCAGTTCCCTGCACACAGCACAGTCTGAGGCTAGAACAGGGCGATGCAATATGCCAGTGTGCACCTTGGCGGGAGCATCACAAAGACTACTTCCAAATTGGAGAGGTGAGGGCAGTTTTGGAGAG
This sequence comes from Erinaceus europaeus, assembly GCF_950295315.1. Taxonomy (NCBI): domain Eukaryota; kingdom Metazoa; phylum Chordata; class Mammalia; order Eulipotyphla; family Erinaceidae; genus Erinaceus; species Erinaceus europaeus. Next base: position 61,223 of record NW_026647187.1, on the reverse strand, counting down.
TGGGCTGCAGGCCAAGTGTTGCTTCTCAGAGTGGGGTAAGACCTAGAGGTTCTAAGTGTAACCTTTCCTCACAAACATAAAATAACAATGCCACTTGTAAGAAGTATGCATGAGTATGGAGGCTTTTTCTTCAGTGCTCTGGCACTGATCAACACATGGCCAGAATTTCTGTCCTTCTCAGTCACTGTCATTCTGTCTCTCTGACTGTCTCTACGTGCCTTCTTCACTGGACCCTTCGTGGAAGTCAGTGCATGCAACGTGAACTCGGTCGTCCTGGTGTTGAAATTTTCCTTTCTTTGCCCTTTGGATTATTTAGTCTCCTGCATATGGCGTAGTACGGAGGGGAACTGAGGAGACAGCGTTCCTGCTGCAGGTAACAGGCATATGTCCATCTCTAGCTGCAGCTGTCCAGTCCCTCTGTGCTTGACTCCCATTCTCTAGGGACCTGAGGCTGACACTGAGCCTAAATGCAGCCTCCTCAATTTCCTGCACCACATCCTTGTCTTTATTCCATGAGAGCCCAGGTCAAGCGAAGTGAAACTCTACCACCCTGGCACACACATTGTGCTTTCCCTCTATTGGGCCGAATGTAAAGGCTCTGTGGTACTGATGGCCACATCAGTGTCCAGATTTTCCACGCAAAACGGAAGTTTCCAGAGTTCTGAAAGAGGGTGTTTTGAAGGCTGTGAAAAGTCTTTTCCAAGTGCCTCCTGGGGTTTCGAATCCTTTTGAAACCTGAAGTTCGTTCTTGTATCTAGGGAATATTCTCACCTCTGGACCGAAGGCCCTCCCATCTAGGAGCACAACTATCCCAGGGTCAGGAGGTCTGCCAGCCTACAAGCTCCTGGAGGGATTCCTCAGTATATCCTCAGTCCCCAAGTGGTAACAGGTGTTTCCAATTGCCTTTATTAGCAGCAGCCAGGCCCTTAGGTGAGGGTCGGGGCTTTGATCTCCACTGGAAGCTCTGAATTCAGCCAATGGAGGCATCCATCTTCCTTTTGTCTCTCCATAGCAAGGGCCCGGGGAGTTTGTGCTTCCTGCAAGCAGAGCGACTTTGTATGGGACACTCATGCATGCCTACTTCTGGGAATCTCTATGAGTGTGATGTGTGGACACCAGGACACCATGATCAGGGATTGTGAGGCCACAGGAGCAATTGCCTTAGCTGGACCCAAAGGGTAGGTGTGATGGGCTGGGTTCATCCACTATTGTTTGGTCAAACACAGTTCTCATCTATGTTAAAACACAGCTATTTCTGGGTTCTTTTTGTGCTTGTAATCTGCTGCCCTGAGCTGTGGACTGAGAGTCTGGAGGCTGAGTAGGCAGCCAAACATGACTGGACAGTCTCATGCCCCTGAATTCAGAGGGGTGCCCCAGCTTCCCCCGTTGGCAGTGTTTGGATGATAGTGAGGCATGAGATTGAATCAGGAACTCAGGAGAGGGAGACATGAGAGTCCCTTTGCATGTGCATTCTTGCTTAGCCAGAATCTGGGCTAGCTGCCTTTCCCTGACCAGCTAGGTTCTCTGTACATAAGTTGCATGTGAGGCTGGCTACCTTCCCACCCATGTTCTGAGACTACTATAGGTGAGCTCTGAGCACAGACAGACACTGACAGACAGACAGATACACACACACACACACACACACACGCACACACACACACACACATTACTGTCAGGTCTGGTTGTACAGCATATAGTGAAGGCTAGCGCTCTCTGGGTTCTGTGGTCATGAGAGCTGCTGCCTTACAATCTCTACAAGCCAGCTTTGAACCTGTCATCAATGAACACAGTGTAGGAGGTTTTTAGATTCTCATCTCTTTTCTGCAGAAGTGGCTGGTGGGCGGACCTTCCAGAGGCTGCCCAATGAGTGTGCTTCAGGGCCATGTGGGCGGTGCTCAAGGTTGCTCAGCAATCACTGACTAGATGTCTTGACACTCGTGGGAGTGTCCTAGCACACTGGCCAATGATATTGCTGGCAGGGGTTCTGGGCGTGGCCTAGGCCTGTGGCCTATCAGAGCATGGCTGGTGCCCTGTCTGTGGCCTTCTGAAGTAAACCCCACAATGGGAGCTCAGAGTTGCCCTTAAATGGCTGTTTGTGCTTCCAGGAAGTGCGAAGCAGGGTTCACCCAGGGCCGTGCCTTGCAGAAGCTGTCCAGTGTACATGTGTATAACTCAGTTTGTGCCTGTGCCTCTGTGGATGTGTGCGTGTGTGTAACTGTGAGAGTGTGTGTTTGTGTGTGTTTGTGTGTGTGTGTGAGGGAGGGAGAGAGAGAGAGAACAACAGAATCACTGTGTTACAGGTGATTTTCTGCAAAACACTTGGCACATTCTGATTTACAGCTCAATATTGACACCATTGTAGCTCTCCTTGGCCCTTGGTCACTTTTCTTCTTTTCAGATGTAAAGACACTGAAGAGGAAGAGGTTTTTGCCCTGAGGCTTGCACTGGGAACTAGCAGCTGCCCTGTGTGTGTTGCCAGACTAGGAAACTTGTTGTGCCTGTCCATATGGAGAGTGTCCTGGATGAGTTCCTTCTCGAGCCTTTTTTGGTAGGTTCCGTTGGAGCTGCATATAGCTAATGATTTGGAGATTTTACTCCTTTGGACAATTCTTTTCCTGATGAACAGTTTCTCTCCAGGTTTTAGCAATCAATTGTCTGAATATCATATCGCATCCATTGTAGAAAATGACTACATCAGTGTCTTGATCTCCCCCCCCTCTCTCCCTCTCTCTCTCTCTCTCTCTCTCTCTCTCTATATATATATATATATATATATATATATATATATATATATATATATCATGTAGAGGTATGAAATATATTTTAGCTAGAGACCTGCACAGCTCTGGATTCAGGTAGTAATGCGGATACACCTGGCCATTCTGTGCCACAGTCATGAGAGACATCTCACAGAGCCATTCGTTTACCTCTTGTCACTCTACAAATTACTCTCAGCACAAAGTACAGCTGGCAAATCTTCTACTTCCCTCTTGCTCTTTATCCACCAAGTCCTATACCAAAACTGTTAGTGACAGGCCCGGATAACAAAGAGAGTTACCATAGCACTGCTGAGCTTTGGATTGTTGTGTTGGCGATTTCACCTAGGCTACTGGAGCCTCAGTTTGTCTTTCTGACACAAGCCATATTCTGTCTCCTCATTTCCATGCCAGTATCACTCAGAGTTTATAATACAGATATACATACATACATATATATATACATATATATTTATACATCTGTCATATTTTGAATTGTCTACCTATGTATTTGACCTTATTCAGAATTACCACATTTATAACAGCCTAGTTTTTCAGAAATAATTGCCCATATCGTTGGAGCAGGATTCAATACAATCATAAATAATAGAACCTTCCAGTAGCATTTCTAATAGTGTTTCTATCTGCATCCTTATTGTAATTATCATAGCCCAGAACTTCCCTCCTTTTTCTAGTGTAAGCTTCAATAGGTATGTGTTTTCTTTTTTCGGAAATCTTAATTTCCTTGGACCCTGAAGTGTTAGGGAATTTTTGAAGCAGCCTCTGTTTCTCAGGAGATGGTTTCTATGTTTCTGCTGTAATTAGGTCATCTTGTAGTTTTTTTTTATTTTTGTTTTATTTTTTCAAGTCCTCCTAGATCATCCCCATTTATTTGCATATTTATTTATTTAGTCAGGTATAACATGTGGGGTCATTTCTTCTGCCTGATAGATTTTCTCTTATAATTAAAGGGAACTTTTGAAGAAAAATATATTTCCTGGGGAAATACTACACACATATGGTGAAGGTTTGGGTTGTCTGGGGTCTGTGGGCATTAGAGCTGCTGCCTTATAATCTCTACAAGCCCGATTTGAACCTGTCATGAATGAACACAGTGTAGGAGGTTTTTGAATTCTGGTCTCTTTCCAACTCATCTATTTCTCTTCTCGCCTTCTCTGTCCCTAACTCTCACATGCTCTCACACACTCTGTCTTCACTCATTAATATTTTACTTATATACTTATTTTACTAACAGGCCCAGATATACAAAGAGAGTTACCAGAGCACTGCTGAGCTCTGGCTTGTTGTGTTGGCTATTTCACCTAGGCTACAGGAGCCTCAGTTTGTAAGTCTTTCTGACACAAGCCATATTCTGTCTCCTCATTTCTATGGCAGTATCACTCAGAGTTTTTAATAAAGATATACATATATATATATATATATATTTATTTATATATCTGTTATTTTTTGAATTGTCGACCTATGTATTTGACCTTAATTCAGAATTACCACATTTATAACAGCCTAGTTTTTCAGAAATAATTGGCCATATAGTTGGCGCAGCATTTAATTCAAATATAAATAATAGAACTTTCCAGTAGAGTTTCTAATCGTGTTTCCCTCAGCATCCTTATTGTAATTATCAAGCCCAGAACTTCCCTCCTTTTTCTAGTGTAAGCTTCAATACGTATGTGTTTGTTTTCTTTTTCCGGAAATCTTAATTTCCATGGACCCTGAAGTGTTAGGGAATTTTTGAAGCAGCCCTCTGTTTCTCAGCAGATGGTTTCTATGTTTCTGCTGTAATCAGGTCTCCTTATGGTGTTTGTTTTCATTTTTTTTATTTTTTCAAGTCCTCCTAGGTCATCCCCATTTATTTGCATATTTTTTATTAAGTCAGGTATCACATGAGGGGTCATTTCTTCTGCTTGATAGATTTTCTCTTATAATTGAAGGGAACTTTTGATGCACAATGCATTTCCTGGGGCAAATACTACACAAATATGGTGAAGGCTTGGGTTGTCTTGGGTCTGTGGGCATTAGAGCTGCTGCCTTACAATTTCTACAAGCCAGGTTTGAACCTGTCATGAATGAACACAATCTAGGGGGTTTGACTTCTTTTCTATTTCCAACTCTTCTATTTCTCTTCTAGCCTTCTCTGTATCAGACTCTCACAGGCTCTCACTCACTCTATGTGCACTCAGTAGTAATTTACTTATATCTTTATTTTATTGACAGGCCCAGATATACAAAGAGAGTTACCAGAGCCCTGCTGAGCTCTGGATTTTTTTGTTGGTGTTTTCATCAAAGCTACTTGAGCCTCAGCTTTGTAATTCTCTCTGACACAAGCCATATTCTGTCTCCTCATATCCATGGCAGTATCTCTCAGACTTTATAATAAATATATATATATCTGCCATTTTTGGAATTATCAATCTATGTAATTGATCTAAATCAAAATTAACACATTTATAACAGCTTCCTTTTTCATTAATAATTGGCCACATAGCTGGAGCAGGATTCAATACAATTATATATAATAGAACCTTCCAGTAGCATTTCTAATAGCATTTCTATCAGCATCCTTATTGTAATTATCATAGTACAGAACTCACCTCCTTTCTCTAGCTTAAGCTTCAATACATATGAGTTTCTTTTCATTCTCCTGAAATCTTAATTTCCCTGGACTCTGAAGTGTCTCAGAATTTTTTAAGCAGCCCTCTGTTTCTCAGCAGATGGTTTCTATGTTTCTGCTGTAATCAGGTCTTCTTGTGCTTTTTGGTTTTATTTTTCATTCTTTTCAAATCCTCCTAGATCATCCCCATTTATATGCATATTTATTTATTTATTTAGTCCTATATTACATGAGGGGTCATTTCTTCTGCTTGATAGATTTTTCTCTTATAATTGATGGGAAGTTTTCACTCACAATACATTTCCTGTCATAAATACTACACACATATGGTGAAGGCTGGGGTGGTCTGGGGTCTGTGGACATGAGACTGCTGCATTACAATCTCTACAACCCAGGTTTGAACCTGTCATCAATGAACACAGTGTGGGAGGTTTTTGACTTCTGGTCTCTTTCCAACTCTTCTATTTCTCTTCTTGTCTTCTCTGTCTTTGACTCTCACATGCTCTCACTCACTCTGTCTGCACTCATTAATATTTTACTTATATATTATTTTACTGACAGGCCCAGATATACAAAGAGAGTCACCAGGGCACTGCTGAGCTCTAGCTTGTTTTGTTGGCGATTTCATCTAGGTTTATATATATAATATATAATATATACAAAGCCTCAGCTTTGTAAGACTCTATGTCACAAAACATACTCTGTCTCCTCATAGCCATGCCAGTATACCTCATAGTTTATAATAAAGAAACACATACTTATATGTACATATATATATATACATATATATAGATATCAGTCATTTTTAGAATTTTTGACCTTTTTATTTGATCTTAATGCAGAATCACCACATTTATAACAGCCTCCTTATTCACAAATAATTGGTCACATAGTTGGAGCAGGTTTCACTACAATTATAAATTATAAACCTTCCAGGAGCATTTCCAATAGCCTTTCTATCAGCATCCTTATTGTAATTATCATAGTACAGAACTTGCCTCCTTTCTCTAGTGTAAGCTTCAATACGTATGCGTTTCTTTTCATTCTCCAGAATTATTAATTTGCCTGGACCCTGAAGTGTCAGGGAATTTTTGAAGCAGCCCTCTGTCTCAGCAGACATTTTCTATATTTCTGCTGTAATTAGGTCTTCCTGTGGTTTTTGTTTTTATTTTTTATTTTTTTTAAATCCTCCTCAATCATCCCCATATATTTTCATATTCATTTATATAGTTAGTCCGATATCACATGAGGGGTCATTTCTTCTGCCTGATACATTTTCTCTTATAATTGAAGGGAACTTTGGACACAGAATACATTTCCTTTTGCAGATACTACACACTACTACAAATACTACTGCACTATTTTTGACAGTGACATCCAATGCACAATGGATTAGTATTGCATGGCTCAAAGAATGTTCCCTATTTAACCTACAATGTTTTTAACCTAACAAATATTTATTCTGTTCTTTCTTGGGGGAGGAATGGTTTACAGTCAACAGTTACATGTAATAGTGGGCACGGGGGTAATTTTTGCCACTTTCCCTGTATTTCTGTACATCATTTATAACTTTATTATTGAGAAATAAACAGTCATAAATTGAGAGAGCAGGGCCCAAGCAGGAAGAGAAACAGAGAGACAGCTGCAGCTCTGATTTGCCAGTAGCCCAGCTTTTCCCTAGCTGGGTAAGTGGTGACCAGGGGCTCAAAATGGTGTCCTGGGCTTCCACATAGTTCTCTGGCATTCTTGCTTAGCCAGAATATGGGATAGCTGCCTTGCACTGACCAGCTAGGTTCTCTGTTCACAAGTTGCAGGTGAGGCTGGCTACCTTGACACCCATGCTCCGAGACTACTATAGGTGATCTCTGAGCACACACAGACACACACACACACAGACAGACAGACACACACACATTACTGTCAGGTCTGGTAGTACAGCATATGGTGAAGGCTGGGGCTTTCTGGGGTCAGTGGGCATGAGATCTGCATTACAATCACTACAAGCCAGGTTTGAACCTGTCATCAATGAACACAATGTAGGAGGTTTTTGAATTCTGGTCTCTTTCCAACTCATCTATTTCTCAAGTGCCCCAAGTGGTAGCAGGTGTTTCCAATTGCCTTTATTAGCAGCAGCCATGCCCTCAGGTGAGGGGCAGGGATGTGATCTCCACTGGAAGCTCCTGATTTAGCCAATGGAGGCATCCATCTTCTTTTTGTCTCTCCATAGGAAGGGCTCACGGATTTGTGCTTCCTGCAAGCAGAGCAACTTTGTATGGGACACTCATGCATGCCTACTTCTGGGAATCTCTCTGAATGTGATGAGTGGACACCAGGACACTATGATTAGGGATTGTGAGGCCACAGCAGCAATTGCCTTTGCCACACCTTAATGGTAGGTCTAAGGGGCCGGGTTCATCCACTATTGTTTGGTCAAACAAGTTCCCATCTATGTTGAAACACAGGTGTCTCTGGGTTCTTTCCAGGCTAGTAATCATCTGCCCTGAGCAGTGGACTGAGAGCCTGGAGGCTGAGTAGGCAGCCAAATATGACTGGACACCCTGAATTCTAAGGGGTGCCCCAGCTACCCCATTGGAAGTGTTTGGATGATAGTGAGGCATGGAATTGAATGGGGAACTCAGGAGAGCGAGACATGAGAGTCCCTTTGGATATGCATTCTTGCTTAGCCAGAATCTGGGCTAGCTGGCTTGCCCTGTCCAGCTAGGTTGTCTGTACATAAGTTGAAGGTGAGGCTGGCTACCTTGACACCCATGCTGTGAGACTACTATAGTTGAGCTCAGAGCACACACAGATACACACAGACAGACAGACAGACAGACAGACAGACAGACAGACAGACACACACACACACACACACACACACACACATTAATGTCAGGTCTGGTAGTATAGCATATGGTGAAGGCTGGGGCTGTCTGGGTTCTGTGGGCATGAGAGCTGCTGCCTTACAATCTCTAAAAGCCAGGTTTAAACCTGTCATCAATGAACACAGTGTAGGAGGTTTTTGAATTCTGGTCTCTTTCCAACTCATCTATTTCTCTTCTCGCCTTCTCTGTCTCTAACTCTCACATGCTGTCATACACTCTGTCTTCACTCATTTATATTTTACTTATATACTTATTTTACTGACAGGCCCAGATATACAAAGAGAGTTACCAGAGCACTGCTGAGCTCTCATTTGTTGTGTTGGCGATTTCTCCTAGGCTACTGGAGCCTCAGTTTATAAGTCTTTCTGACACAAGCCATATTCTGTCTCCTCATTTCCATGCCAGTATCACTCAGAGTTTATAATAAAGATATACATATATAAACATATATATACATATATATGCATATATATACATATATATATATGTCATTTTAGAATTGTTGACCTATGTATTTGACCTTAATTCAGAATTACACATTTATAACAGCCTAGTTTTTCAGAAATAATTGGCCACATAATTGGAGCAGGATTCAATACAATCATAAATAATAGAACCTTCCAGTAGCATTTCTAATAGTGTTTCTATCACCATCCTTATTGTAATTATCATAGCCCAGAACTTCCCTCCTTTTTCTATTGTAAGCTTCAATAGGTATGTGTTTTTCTTTTTCCGGAAATCTTAATTTCCTTGGACCCTGAAGTGTTAGGGAATTTTTGAAGCAGCCCTCTGTTTCTCAGCAGATGGTTTCTATGTTTCTGCTGTAATCAGGTCTTCTTGTGGTTTTTGTTTTCATTATTATTTTTTATTTTTTCAAGTCCTCCTAAGTCATCCCCATTTATTTTCATAGTTATTTATTTGGTCAGGTATAACATGAGGGTCATTTCTTCTGCCTGGTAGATTTTCTCTTATAATTGAAGGGAACTTTGGACACACAACATTTCCTTTTGCAGATACTACACACTATTACAACTACTACTGCACTGTTTTTAACAGTGACATCCAGTGCACAATGGATTAGTATTTCATGACTCAAAGAATGTTCCCTATTTAACCTACAATGTTTTTAACCTCACAAATATTTATTCTGTTCTTTCTTGGGGGATGAATGGTTTACAGTCAACAGTTACATGTAATAGTGGCTATGGGGGTAATTTTCCTACTTTCCCTGTATTTCTGTACGTCATTTGTAACTTTCCTATTGAGAAGAAACAGTCATAAATTGAGAGAGCAGGGCCCAAGCAGGAAAAGAGATAGAGAGACAGCTGCAGATCTGATTTGCCACTAGCCCAGCTTTTCCCAGGGGATCAAAATCGGTTCTTGGGCTTCCACATAGTTCTCTGGCATTCTTGCTTAGCCAGAAAATGGGCTAGCTGGCTTGCCCTAACCAGCTAGGTTTTCTGTACATAAGTTGCAGGTGAGGCTGGCTACCTTGACACCCACGGTCTGAGACTACTACAGGTGAGCTCTGAGCACACACAGACACACACAGAAAGACACACATACACACACACACACATTACTGTCAGGTCTGGTAGTACAGTATATGGTGAAGACTGGAGCTGTCTGGGGTCTGTGGGCATGACAGCTGCTGCCTTAAAATCTCTACAAGCCAGGTTTGAACCTGTCATCAGTGAACACAGTGTAGGAGGTTTTTGAATTCTGGTCTCTTTCCAATTCATCTACTTCTTTTCTCACCTTCTCTAACTCGCATATTCTCTGGCTAGCTGGGGGCGTGTCCCTGGGACAACAGGCCAATCAGAGTCGAGCTGATGTGGCTGGTGGCCGGGCCTTCCAGAGTCTGCCCAGTGAGCATAACCAAGGCCGTGGTGGTGGTGCTCAAGACCACTGGCCAATCAAACACTAGGAGCGCAGACCCTCCTGGGCATGTCCAAGCACACTGGCCAATGAGATTGCTGGCAGGGGTTCTGGGCGTGGCCTAGGCCTCTGGCCTATCAGAGCATGGCTGGCTCCCTATGGGCAGGCCTTTTGAAGGAAGCCCTACTATGGGAGCTCAGAGCTGGCCTTAAAAGGCTGGGCGAGCTTGCAGGAAGTGCGAAGCAGGGTTCAGCCCACGGCCCTGCATTGCAGAAGCTGTCCAGTGTGCAGGTGTATAACTCCATTTCTGCCTGTGCATCTGTGGATGTGTGCGTGTGTGTGACTCTGAGAGTGTGTGTTTGTGTGTGTTTGTGTGTGTGTGTGAGGGAGGGAGAGACAGAAAACAACAGGATCACTGTGGCACAGGTCATTTTGTGCAAAACACTTGGCACATTCTGATTTACAGCTCAATATTGACACCATTGTAGCTCTCCTGGGCCCTTGGTCACTTTTCTTCTTTTCAGATGTAAAGACACAGAAGAGGGAGAGGTTTTGCCCTGAGGCTTGCACTGGGAACTAGCAGCTGCCCTGTGTGTGTGCCAGACTAGGAAACTTGTGGTGCCTGTCCATGTGGAGAGTCTCCTGGATGAGTTCCTTCTCGAGCCTATTTCGCTCGGTACCATGGGAGCTGCATACAGCTAATGATTTTGAGATTTTACTCCTTTGGACAATTCTTTTCCTGATGCACAGTTTCTCTCCAGGTTTTAGCAATCAACTGTTTGAATGTCATATCGAATCCATTATAGAAAATGAATACATCAGTGTCTCTCTCTCTCTCTCTCTCTCTCTCTCTCTCTCTCTCTATATATATATATATATATATATATATATATATATATATATATATATGTAGAGGTCTGAAAATATTTTTTGCTAGAGCCACAGTCATGAGAGACATTTCACAGAGCCATTCCTATACGTCTTATCAGTCTACAAATCTCTCTCAGCACAAACAACCGCTGCCAAATGATCTACTTCCCTCTTGCTCTTTTTCTCCACCGAGTCCTATCCCAAAACTGTAAGTCAAAGAATAAATAAACATAGTGAAGTTCCCTGCACACAGGACAGGCTGAGGCTGGACCAGGGAGATGCAATACGCCAGCCTGCTTCTTGGCTGGAGCCTCACTAAGACAACTTCCAATTTGGAGAGGTGAGGGCAGTTTTGGAGAGTTGGCTGCAGGCCAAGTGTTGCTTCTCAGAGTGGGGTAAGACCTAGATGTTCTAAGTGTAACCTTTCCTCACAAATATAAAATAACAATGCCTCTTGTAAGAAGTGTGCATGGGCATGGAGGATTTCTCTTCAGTGCTCTGGCACTGATCAACACAGGTCCAGAATTTCTGTACTTTTCTGTCACTGTCATTCTCTCTGACTGTCTCTACATGCGTTCTTCACTGGGCCCTTACTGGAAGTCAGTGCATGCATCAAGAACTCGGTCTTCCTGGTGTTGAAATTTTCCTTTCTTTGCCCTTTGGATTATTTAATCTCGTGCATATGGCATAGTACAGTGAGGAACTGTGGAGGCAGCGATACTACTGCAGGTAACAGGCATATGTCCATCACCAGCTGGAGCTGTCCAGGCCCTCTGTGCTTGAATCCCATTCTCCAGGGCCCTGAGGCTGACACTCAGCCTAAATGCATCCCTCCTCACCTTCCTGCACAGCATCCTAGTCCTTATTCCATGAGAGCCCAGGTCAAGAGAAGTGAAACTCTACCACCATGGCACACACATTGTGCTTTCCCTCTATTGGGCCGAAAGTAAAGCATCTGTGGTACTGATGGCTACACCAGTGTCCAGATTTTCCATGCAAAACGGAAGCTTCCAGGGTTCAGAAAGAGGGTGTTTTGATGGCTGTGAAATGTCTTTTCCAAGTGAGTCATGGGGTTTCAAATCCTTTTGAAACCTGAAGTTCTTTCTTGTATCTAGGGAATATTCTCACCTCTGGCCAGAAGGCCTTCCCAACTGGGAGCACACCTATTCCAGTGTCAGGAGGTCTGCCAGCCTGCTAGCTCCTGGAAGGATTCCTGAGTATGTCCTCAGGGCCCAAGTGGTAACAGCTGTTTCCAATTGCCTTTATTAGCAGCAGCTAGGCCCTCAGGTGAGGGGCGGGACTGTGATCACCACTGGAAACTCCTAATTCAGCCAATGGAGGCATCCATCTTCCTTTTGTCTCTCCATATCAAGGGCCCGGGGAGTTTGTGCTTCCTGCAAGCTGAGCGACTTTGTATGGGACACTCATGCATGCCTACTTCTGGGAATCTCTCTGAGTGACATGAGTGGACACCAGTACACCATGATCAGGGATTGTGAGGCCACAGGAGCAATTGCCTTAGCCAGACCCAAAGGGTAGGTGTAAGAGGCTGGGTTCATCCACTATTGTTTGGTCAAACACAGTTCCCATCTATATTGAAACACAGCTCTCTCTGGGTTCTTTCTGGGCTTGTAATCTGCTGCCCTGAGCAGTGGACTGAGAGCCTGGAGGCTGAGTAGGCAGCCAAACATGACTGGCCAGGCTCATGCCCCTGAATTCTAAGGGATGCGCCAGCTTCCCTCATTGGCAGTGTTTGGATGATAGTGAGGCATGGGATTGAATGGGGAACTCAGGAGAGCGAGACATAAGAGTCACTTTGCATATGCATTCTAGCTTAGCCAGAATCTGGGCTAGCTGGCTTGCCCTGACCAGCTAGGTTCTCTGTACATAAGTTGCAGGTGAGGCTGGCTACCTTGACACCCATGCTCTGAGACTACTATAGGTGAGCTCAGAGCAAACACAGACACACACAGACAGACAGACAGACACACACACATTACTGTCAGGTCTGGTAGTACAGCTTATTGTGAAGGCTGGGGCTGTCTGGGTTCTGTGGGCATGAGAGCTGCTGCCTTACAATCTCTAACAGCCAGCTTTGAACCTGTCAGCAATGAACACAGTGTAGGAGGTTTTTGAATTCTGGTCTCTTTCCAACTCATGTATTTCTCTTCTTGCCTTCTCTGTCTCTAACTCTCACATGCTCTCATACACTCTGTCTTCACTCATTAATATTTTATTTATATACTTATTTTACTGACAGGCCCATATATACAAAGAGAGTTACCAGAGCACTGCTGAGCTCTGGCTTGTTGTGTTGGCGATTTCACCTAGGCTACTGGAGCCTCAGTTTGTAAGACTTTCTGACACAAGCCATATTCTGTCTCCTCATTTCCATGCCAGTATCACTCAGAGTTTATGATAAAGTGATTTTTTTTTTGCAAAACAATTGGTACATTCTGATTTACAGCTCAATATTGACAGCATTGTAGCTCTCTTTGGCCCTTGGTCACTTTTCTTCTTTTCAGATGTAAAGACATTGAAGAGGGAGAGGTTTTTGCCCTGAGGCATGCACTGGGAACTACCAGATACACTGTGTCTGTTGCCAGACTAGGAAACTTGTGGTGCCTGTCCATGTGGAGAGTCTCCTTGATGAGTTCCTTCTCGAGCCTTTATCGCTCTGTTCCGTTTAGATGCATATAGCTAATGATTTTGAGATTTTACTCCTTTGGACAATTCTTTTCCTGATGCACAGTTTCTCTCCAGGTTTTAGCAATCAATTGTCTGAATGTCATATCGAATCTTTTGTAGAAAATGACTACATCAGTGTCTCCCCCCCCTCTCTCTCTCTCTCTCTCTCTCTCTATATATATATATATATATATATATATATATATATATAATGTAACATGTAGAGATCTGAAAATATTTTTTACCTAGAGACCTGTACAGCTCTGGATTAGGGTAGTAATGTGGATACACCTGGACCTTCTGAGCCACAGTCATGAGAGACATCTCACAGAGCCATTTGTATACCTCTTATCACTCTACAAATCTCTCTCAGCACAAACTACTGCTACCAAATCATCTACTTCCCTCTTGCTCTTTTTGTCCACCGAGTCCTATCCCAAAACTGTAAATCAAAGAAGAAATAGACATAGTGCAGTTCCCTGCACACAGGACAGTCTGAGGCTGGACAAGGGAGATGCAATACGCCAGCCTGCATCTTGGCTGGAGCATCACTAAGACTACTTCCAAATTGGAGAGGGGAGGGCAGTTTTGGAGAGTGGGCTGCAGGCCAAGTGTTGCTTCTCAGAGTGGGCTAAACCTAGATGTTCTAAGTGTAACCTTTCCTCACAAACATAAAATAACAATACCACTTGTAAGAAGTATGCATGGGCATGGAGAGTTTGTCTTCAATGCTTGGCACTGATCAACACAGGACCAGAATTTCAGTCCTTTTCTGTCTCTGTCATCCTGTGTGTCTTTGACTATCTCTACCTGCCCTCTTCCCTGGGCCCTTATGGAAGTCAGTGCATGCATCATGAACTCGGACTTCCTGATGTTGAAATTTTCATTTCTTTGCCCTTTGGATTATTCAGTCTCCTGCATATGGCGTAGTACATTGGGGAACTGAGGAGACAGCGATCCTGCTGCAGGTAACAGGCATATGTCCATCTCCAGCTGCAGCTATCCCGGCCCTCTGTGCTTGACTCCCATTCTCCAGGGCTCTGAGGCTGACACTCCGCCTAAATGCAGCCCTCCTCAATTTCCTGCACCGCATCCTTGCCCTTATTCCATGAGAGACCAGGACAAGAAAAGTGAAACTCTATCTCCCTGGCACACACATTGTGCTTTCCCTCTATTGGGCCGAATGTAAAGGATCTGTGGGACTGATGGCCACACCAGTGTCCAGATTTCCACGCAAAACAGAAGCTTCCACGGTTCTGAAAAGGGTGTTTGTTTGGCTGTGAAAAGTTTTTTCCAAGTCCCTAATGGGATTTCAAATCCTTTTGAAACCTGATGTTCTTTCTTCTATCTAGGGAATATTCTTTACTCTGGCCAGAAGGCCCTCCCAACTAGGAGCACAGCTATCCTGGGTTCAGGAGGTCTGACAACCTGCTAGCTCCTGGAGGGATTCCTGAGTATTATGTCCTCATGTCCCTAGTGGTAACAGGTGTTTCCAACTGCCTTTATTAGCAGCAGCCAGGCTCTCAGGTGAAGTGCGGGGTTGTGATCTCCACTGGAAGCCCCTAATTCAGCCAATGGAGGCATCCATCTTCCTTTTGTCTCTTCATACCAGGGGCACGGGGAGTTTGTGCTTCCTGCAAGCAGAGCGACTTTGTATGGGACACTCATGCATGCCTACTTCTGGGAATCTCTCTGAGTGTGATGTGCGGACACCACGACACCATGATCAGGGATTGTGAGGCCACAGGAGCAATTGCCTTAACAGGACCCAAAGGGGAGGTGTAAGGGGCCGGGTTCATCCACTATTGTTTGCTCAAACACAGTTCCCATCTATGTTGAAACACAGCTCTTTCTGGGTTCTTTTTGGGCTTCTAATCTGCTGTCCACCGAGAAGTGGACTGGGAGCCTGGAGGCTGAGTATGCAGCCAAACGTGACTCTACAGGGTCCTGCCCCTGAATTCTGAGTGGTGCCCCAGCTCCCCCAGATGGCAGTATTCGGATGATATTGAGGCGTGAGATTGAATCGGGAACGCAGGAGAGCAAGACATGAAAGTCACTTTGCATATGCATTCTTGCTTAGCTAGAATCTGGGCTAGCTGGCTTTTGGTAACCAGCTAGGTTCTCTATACATAAGATGCAGGTGAGGCTGGCTACCTTGCCACCCATGCTCTGAGACTACTATAGGTGAGTTCTGAGCACACACAGACACACACTGACAGACACAAACACACACACACACACATACACACACACATTACTGTCAGGTCTGGTAGTACAGCATATGGTGAAGGCTGGGGCTCTCTGGCATCTGTGGGCATGAGAGCTGCTGCCTTACAAACTCTACAAGCCTGGTTTGAACCTGTCATCAATGAACACTGTGTAGGAGGTTTTTGAATTCTGGTCTATTTCTAACTCATCTATTTCTCTTCTCGCCTTCTCTGTCTCTAACTCTCACATGCTCTCAAAAACTCTGTCTTCACTCATTAATATTTTACTTATATACTTATTTTACTGACAGGCCCAGATATACAAAGAGAGTTACCAGAGCACTGCTGAGCTCTGGCTTGTTGTGTTGGCGATTTCACCTAGGCTACTGGAGCCTCAGTTTGTAAGTCTTTCTGACACAAGCCATATTCTGTCTCCTCATTTCCATGCCAGTATCACACAGAGTTTATAATAAAGTGATTTTTTTGCAAAACACTTGGTACATTCTGATTTTCATATCAATATTGACACCATTGTAGGTCTCTATGGCCCTTGGTCACTTTTCTTCTTTTCAGATGTAAAAAAAAAAAAAAAAACTGAAGAGGGAGAGGTTTTTGCCCTGAGGCTTGCACTGGGAACTACCAGATGCATTGTGTCTGTTGCCAGACTAGGAAACTTGTGGTGCCTGTCCATGTGGAGAGTCTCCTTGATGAGTTCCTTCTCAAGCCTTTTTCGCTATGTCTCTTTGGAGATGCATATAGCTAATGATTTTGAGATTTTACTCCTTTGGACAATTCTTTTCCTGATGCACAGTTTCTCTCCAGGTTTTAGCAATCAATTGTCTGAATGTCATATCGAATCTTTTGTAGAAAATGACTACATCAGTCTCTCTCTCTCTCTCTCTCTCTCTCTATATATATATATATATATATATATATATATATATAATGTCACATTTAGAGGTCTGAAAATATTTTTAGCTAGAGACCTGCACAGCGCTGTATTAGTGTATTAATGCAGATACACCTGGCCCTTCTGAGCCACAGTCATGAGAGACATATCACAGAGCCATTCCTATACCTCTTATCAGTCTAAAAATCTCTCTCAGCACAAACTATCGCTGCCCAATGATCTACTTCACTCTTGCTTTTTTTCTCCACCAGTCCTATCCCAAAACTGTAAATCAAAGAAGAAATAAATATAGTACAGTCCCCTGCACACAGGACAGGCTGAGGCTGGACAAGAGAGATGCAATATTCCAGCCTGCTTCTTGGCTGGAGCATCACTAAGACTACTTCCAATTTGGAGAGGCGAGGGCAGTTTTGGTGAGTGGGCTGCACACCAAGTGTTGCTTCTCAGAGTGGGGTAAGACCTAGATGTTCTAAGTGTAACCTTTCCTCACAAACATAAAATAGCAATGTCACTTGTAAGAAGTATGGATGGGCATGGAGGATTTGTCTTCAGTGCTCTGGCACTGATCAACACAGATCCAGAATTTCTGTACTTTTCTGTCACTGTCATTCTGTCTCTCTGACAGTATCTACGAGCCTTCTTCACTGGGCCCTTACTGGAAGTCAGTGCATGCATCATTAACTCGGTCTTCCTGGTGTTGAAATTTTCCTTTTTTGCCCTTTGGATTATTCAATCTCGTGCATATGGCATAATACTGTGGGGAACTGAGGAGGCAGTGATACTACTGCAGGTAACAGTTATGTGTCCATCTCCAGCTGCAGCTGTCCAGGCCCTCTGTGCTTGACTCCCATTCTCCAGGGCCCTGAGGCTGACACTCAGCCTAAATTCAACCCTCCTCACCTTCCTGCAAAGCATCCTAGTCCTTATTCCATAAGAGCCCATGTCAAGGTAAGTGAAACTCTACCACCCTGGCACACACATTGTGCTTTCCCTCTATTGGGCCGAATGTAAAGGATCTGTGGGACTGATGGCCACACCAGTGTCCAGATTTTCCACGCAAAACGGAAGCTTCCAGGGTTCAGAAAGACGGTGTTTTGATGGCTGTGCAATGTCTTTTCCAAGTGCCTCCTGGGGTTTCAAATCCTTTTGAAACCTGAAGTTCGTTCTTGTATCTAGGGAATATTCTCACCTCTGGTCAGAAGGCCTTCCCAACTAGGAGCACACCTATCCCGGGGTCAGGAGGTCTGCCAGCCTGCTAGAACCTGGAGGGATTCCTGAGTATGTCCTCAGGGCCCAAGTGGTAACAGGTGTTTCCAATTGCCTTTATTAGCAGCAGCCAGGCTATCAGGTGAGGGGCGGGTCTGTGGTCTCCCTGGAAGCTCCGAATACAGCCAATGGAGTCATCCATCTTTCTTTTGTCTGTCCATAGCAAGGGCCCAGGGAGTTTGTGCTTCCTACAAGCAGAGCTACTTTGTATGGGACACTCATGCATGCTTACTTCTGGGAATCTCTCTGATTTTGATGAGTGGACACCAGTACACCATGATCAGGTTTTGTGAGGCCACAGGAGTAATTGCCTTACCCGGACCCAAAGGGTAGGTTCAAGGGGCCATGTTCATACAAAGCTCTGCTTTGTTGTGTTGGCGATTTCACCTAGGCGACTGGAGCCTCAGTTTGTAAGTTTTTCTGACACAAGCCATATTCTGTCTCCTCATTTCATGCCAGTATCACTCAGAGTTTATAATAAAGATATACATATATATATAAACATATATATTTATATATCTGTCATTTTTTTGAGTTGTCAACGTATGTATTTGACCTTAATTCAGAATTACCACATTTATAACAGCCTAGTTTTTTCAGAAATAATTGGCTATATAGTTGGAGCAGGATTCAATACAATCATAAATAATAGAACCTACCAGTAGCATTTCTAATCGTGTTTCTATCACCATCCTTATTGTAATTATCATAGCCCAGAACTTCCCTCCTTTTTCTAGTGTAAGCTTCAATACGTATGTGTTTTTCTTTTTCCGGAAATCTTGGACCCTGAAGTGTTAGGGAATTTTTGAAGCAGCCCTCTGTTTCTCAGCAGATGGTTTCTATGTTTCTGCTGTAATCAGGTCTTCTTGTGGTTTTTGTTTTCATTATTTTTTATTTTTTCAAGTCCTCCTAAATCATCTCCATTTATTTGCATATTTATTTATTTAGTCAGGTATCACATGATGGTCATTTCTTCTGCTTGATAGATTTTCTCTTATAATTGAAGGGAACTCTTGAAACACAATGCATTTCCTGGGGCACATACTACACACATATAGTGAAGGCTTGGTTGTCTGTGGTCTGTGGGCATTAGAGCTGCTGCCTTACAATCAACCCAGGTTTGAACCTGTCATGAATGAACACAGTCTAGGGGGTTTTTGACTTATGGTCTATTTCCAACTCCTCTATTTCTTTTCTCTCCTTCTCTCTCTCTGACTCTCACAGGCTCTCACTCACTCTGTCTGCACTCAGTAATATTTTACTTATATCCTTATTTTATTGACAGGCCCAGATATACAAAGAGAGTTGCCAGAGCACTGCTGAGCTCTGGCTTGTTTTGTTGGTGATTTTACCTAGGATACTGGAGCCTCAGCTTTCTAAGTCCCTCTGACACAAGCCATATTCTGTCTCCTAATATCCATGGAAGTATCTCTCAGACTTTATAATAAAGATATACATCCATATACATATATAAATATACATATATATCTGTCATTTTTAGAATTGTCGACCTATGGTCTTCCTATGGTTTTTATTATTTTTTATTTTTTCAAATCCTCCTAGATCATCCCCATATATTTGCATATTTATTTATGTATTTACTCAGATATCACATGAGGAATCATTTATTCTGCCTGATAGATTTTTCTCTTATAATTGAAGAGAACTTTGGACACACAATACAATTCCTTTTGCAGATAGTACACACTACTAAAACTACTACTGCACTGTTTTTGACAGTGACATCCAATGCACAATGGATTAGTATTGCATGGCTCTAAAGAATGTTCCCTATTTAACCTACAATGTTTTTAACCTCACAAATATTTATTCAGTTCTTTCTTGGTGGATGAAAGGTTTACAGTTAGTAGTTACATGTAATAGTGGCTATGGGGGTAATTTTTCCCACTTTCCCTATATTACAGTACATCATTTGTAACTTTTTTTGAGGAGAAGGAAACAGTTATAAATTGAGAGAGCAGGGCCCAAGCAGGAAGAGAGACAGAGAGACAGCTGCTGCTCTGATTTGCCACTAGCCCAGCTTTTCCCTAATTGGGTAAGTGGTAACCAGTGGCTCAAAATGGGGTCTTGGGCTTCCACATAGTTCTCTGGCATTCTTGCTTAGCCAGAATCTGGCCTATCTGGCTTGCCCTGACCAGCTAGGTTCTCTGTACATAAGTTGCAGGTGAGGCTGGCTACCTTGACACCCATGTTCTGAGACTATTACAGATTAGCTCTGAGCACACACAAACACAGACAGACAGACACACACACACACACATACACATTACTGTCAGGTCTGGTAATCCAGCATATGGTGAAGACTGGAGCTGTCTGGGGTCTGTGGGCATGAGAGCTGCTGCCTTACAATCTCTACAAGCCAGGTTTGAACCTGTCATCAATGAACACAGTGTAGGAGGTTTTTGAATTCTGGTCCCTTTCCAAATCATATATTTCTCTACTCGCCTTCTCTAACTCTCACATTCTCTGGCTGGCTGGGGGCGTGTCCCTGGGACAACAGGCCAATCAGAGTTGAGCTGATGGCTGGTGGGCTGGGCCTTCCAGAGGCTGCCCAATGAGCGTGCTCCAAGGCCTTGTTGGCAGTGCTCAAGGCAGCTGGCCAATCACTGACTAGGTGCCTGGACCCTCCTGGGCGTGTCCAAGCAACCTGAACAATGAGATTTCTGGAAGGGGTTCTGGTCGTACCCTAGGCCTCTGGCCTATCAGAGCATGGCTGGCACCCTGTGGGCGGGCCTTTTGAAGGAAGCCCGACTATGGGAGCTCAGAGCTGGCCTTAAATGGCTGGGTGTGCTTCCAGAAAGTGCGAAGCAGGGTTCAGCCCAGGGTCCTCCTTGCAGAAGCTGTCCAGTGCGCAAGTGTATAACTCCGTTTGTGCCTGTGCCTCTGTGGATGTGTGCGTGTGTGTGATTGTGAGAGTGTGTGTTTGTGTGTGTGTGTGTGAAGGAGGGAGAGACAGAACAACAGAATCACTGTGGTACAGGTGATTTTGTGCAAAACACTTGGCACATTCTGATTTACAACTCAATATTGACACCATTGTAGCTCTCCTTGGCCCATGGTCAATTTTCTTCTTTTCAGATGTAAAGACACTGAAGAGGGAGAGGATTTTGCCCTGAGCTGGGAACTAGCAGCTGCCCTGTGTGTGTTGCCAGACTAGGAAACTTGTAGTGCCTGTCCATGTAGAGAGTCTGCTGGATGAGTTCCTTCTCGAGCCTATTTCTCTCGGTACCGTTGGAGCTGCATATAGCTAATGATTTGGAGAATTTACTCCTTTTGACAATTATTTTCATGATGCACAGTTTATCTCCAGTTTTTAGCAATCAATTGTTTGAATGTCATATCGAATCCATTGTAGAAAATGATTACATCATTGTCTCTCTCTCTCTCTCTCTCTCTCTCTCTCTCTATATATATATATATATATATATATATATATATATATATATAATGTAGAGGTCTGAAAATATATTTTAGCTAGAGATCTGCACACCTCTGGATTCAGGTAGTAATTCGGATACACCTGGCCCTTCTGAGCTACAGTCATGAGAGACATCTCACAGAGCCATTCATTTACCTCTTGTCACTCTACTAATCTCTCTCAGCACAAACTAAAGCTGTCAAATCATCTACTTCCCTCTTGCTCTTTTTGTCCACCGAGTCCTATCCCATAACTGTAAATTAAAGAAGAAATAGACATAGTGCAGTTCCCTGCACACAGGACAGGTTGAGGCTGGACCAGGGAGATGAAATACGCCAGCCTGCTTATTGGCTGGAGCACCACTAAAAATACTTCCAATTTTGAGAGGCATGGGCAGTTTTGGAGAGTGGGCTAAGGCCTAGATGTTCTAAGTGTAACCTTTCCTCACAAACATAAAATAACAATGCCACTTGTAAGAAGTATGCATGGGCATGGAGGCTTTGTTTTCAGGGCTCTGGCACTGATCAACACAGGGCCAGAATTTCTGTCCTTTTCAGTCACTTTGATTCTGTCTCTCTGACTTTCTCTACGTGCCTTCTTCCCTGGACCATCGTGTAAGTCAGTGAATGCATCGTGAACTCCGTGTTCCTGGTGTTGAAATTTTCCTTTCTTTGCCCTTTGGATTACTTAGTCTCGTGCATATGGAGTAGTACAGAGGGGAACTGAGGAGACAACCTTCCTGCTGCAAGTAACAGGCATATTTCCATCTCCAGCTGCAGCTGTCCAGGCCCTCTGTGCTTGACTCCCATTCTCCAGGGCCCTGTGGCTGACACTCAGCCTAAATGGAGCTCTCCTCTATTTCCTGCACCACATCCTTGTCCTTATGCATGAGAGCCCAGGTCAAGAGAAGTGAAACTCTACCACCCTGGCACACACATTGTGCTTTCCCTCTATTGGGCCGAATGTAAAGGATCTGTGGGACTGATGGCCACACCAGTGTCCAGATTTTCCACGCAAAACGGAAGCTTCCAGGGTTCAGAAAGACGGTGTATTGATGGCTGTGAAATGTCTTTTCCAAATGCCTCCTGGGGTTTCAAATGCTTTTGAAACCTGAAGTTCTTCTTGTATCTAGGGAATATTCTCACCTCTGGCCCGAAGGCCCTCCCAACTAGGAGCACAGCTATCCCGGGGTCAGGAGGTCTGCCAGCCTGCTAGTTCCTGGAGGGATTCCTGAGTATGTCCTCAGGCCCCAAGTGGTAACAGGTGTTTCCAATTCCCTTTATTAGCAGCAGCCAGGCCCTCAGGTGAGGGGCGGGGCTGTGATCTCCACTGGAAGCTCCAAATTCAGCCAGTGGAGGCATCCATTTTACTTTTGTCTCTCCATAGCAAGGGCCCGGGGAGTTTGTTCTTCCTGCAAGCAGAGCGACTTTGTATGGGACACTTATGCATGCCTTCATATGGGAATCTCTCTGAGTGTGATGTGTGGACACCAGGACACCATGATCAGGGATTGTGAGGCCACAGGAGTAATTGTCTTAGCTGGACCAAAGGGTAGGTGTAAGTGGCCTGGTTCATCCACTATTGTTTGGTCAAACACAGTTCCCATCTATGTTGAAACACAGCTCTTTCTGGGTTCTTTTGGGGATTGTAATCTGCTGCCCTGAGCAGCAGACTGAGAGTCTGGAGGCTGAGTAGGCAGCCAAACGTGACTGGAAAAGCTCCTGCCCCTGTATTTTGAGGGGTGCCCCAGCTTACCCCGTTGGCAGTGTTTGGATGATAGTGAGGCATGGGATTGAATCGGGAACTCAGGATAGGGAGACATGAGTGTCCCTTTGCATGTGCATTCTTGCTTAGCCAGAATCTGGGCTAGCTGGCTTGCCCTGACCAGCTATGTTCTCTCTACATAAGTTGCAGGTGAGGCTGGCTACCTTTCCACCCATGCTCTGAGACTACTATAGGTAAGCTCTGAGCACACACAGACACAGACAGACAGACAGACACACACACACACACACACACACACACACACACATATTAATGTCAGGTCTGGTAGTACAGCATATGGTGAATGCTGGGGCTGTCTGGGGTCTGTGGGCATGAGAGCTGCTGCCTTACAATCTCTAAAAGCCTGCTTTGAACCTGTCATCAATGAACACAGTGTAGGAGGTTTTTGAATTCTGGTCTCTTTACAACTCATCTATTTCTCTTCTTGCCTTCTCTGTCTCTAACTCTCACATACTCTCATACACTCTGTCTTCACTCATTGATATTTTACTTATATACTTATTTTACTGACAGGCCCAGATATACAAAGAGAGTTACCAGAGCACTGCTGATCTCTGGCTTGTTTTGTTGGTGATATCACCTAGGCTACTGGAGCCACAGCTTTGTAAGTCTCTCTGACACAAGCCTTATTCTGTCTCCTCATTTCCATGGCAGTGTCTCTCAGACTTTATAATAAACATATATATATATATATATATATATATATATATATATATATATATATATATATATGTCATTTTTAGAATTGTCGACCTATATTGATGTTTATCAGAATTAACACATTTATAACAGCTTCCTTTTTCATTAATAATTGGCCACCGAGTTGGAGCAGGATTTAATACAATTATAAATAATAGAACCTTCCATTAGCATTTCTAATAGCATTTCTTTTTTTTTTTCTTTTTTAAAAAATTTTTTATTTAAGAAAGTATTAGTGAACAAAAACATAAGGTAGAAGGGGTACAACTCCACACAATTCCCACCACCAAATCCCCATAATCCCCCCCTTCCATGGTAGCTTTCCCATTCTCTAGCCCTCTGGGAGCATGGACCCAGGGTCGTTGAGGTTTGCTGAAGGTAGAAGGTCTGGCTTCTGTAATTGCTTCCCCGCTGAACATGGGCGTTGACTGGTCAGTCCATACTCCCAGTCTGCCTCTCTCTTTCCCTAGTAAGGTGTGTCTCTGGGGAAGCTGAGCTCCAGGACACATTGGTGGGGTCTTCAATTCAGGGAAGCCTAGCCAGTATCCAGGTGGCATCTGGAACCTGGTGATTGAAAAGAGAGTTAACATATGAGGCCAAACAATTTGTTGAGCAATCATGGATCCCAAGCTTGGAATAGTGGAGAGGAAGTTTTAGGGAGGTACTCACTGCAAACTCTAGTGTACTTCTGCTTTCAGGTATATATTTTGCAGTAGTTTATGGATACGTGTGCACATAAGCTCTCTCTCACAGAAACTGGTGTATATCTAGATTATGGGACTTTGTTAGAAAGTGAACTACCTGGGATGAAATTAGAGTGTACTATAAAAGGAAAGGTCTCACCCGAGTAATGAAGTTGAAGGGTTGTCCTTCCACACGTGAAGTCTCTGGATACAGTCTGAGGTGAAGCATATTGAGGTGGCAATCCTTGCTTTTGCTAGGTTGTGATCGGCAGATGCAATATTATTTGGTTCGGATTGGGAGATGCATACAGGAAAGTGGGCCCTATCCAAGGGTTCGAGGACTGGGGGAAATAGGGGCTCTATAGTAAAGATGTGAGGTTCCTGCTGTCTTAGGGTTCAAAAAGACAATCGATAGTTAATATTATCATCACTTTATTTGTTAATTGGGTTAACTTTGAAAAGTCCCTTTGTTATGGTTTGCTGTACAGTACCCAGTATCTTGTATATAGCTGTGCTATTGGATGCTTCTAATCTACTTGGTCTAAGCTTTTGAGAGAGTCCGCATATCAAATACACAGCCTATATATTATAAAGATTCGGTTTGTCTTTTGAGAAACTTTGAGACATACAATTGATTTCCCCCTCTCATATTAATTAACTACTGATTTATATGTCTACATTTTGCTAGGATTGTACATAAACACCATTCCCACCACCAAAGGGCTGTGACCCATCCCTCCTGCCCACTCCCACCCCCCACTGGCCCAGGAAGCTACATGTCTACCCCTCACCACTGGGTTTTTACTTTGGTGCCCTACTTACAATTTGATCAGGTTCTGCTTTTAGTTTCCCTTTCAGATCTTCTTAGTCAGCTTCTGTTGATGAGTGGGATCATCCCATACTCATCTTTATCTTTCTGACTTAGTTCACTTAACATAATTCCTTCTAGCTCTGTCCAAGATGGGTCAGAGAAGGTGGGTTCATTGTTCTTGATAGCTGCATAGTATTCCATTGTGTATATATACCACAGCTTTCTCAGCCACTCATCTGTTGTTGGGCACCTGGGTTGCTTCCAGGTTTGAGCTATTACGAATTGTGCTGCTATGAACATAGGAGTACACACCTCTTTTTGGTTGGGTGTTATGGAGTCCTTGGAGTATAACCCCAGGAGAGGAATTGCTGGGTCATATGGAAGGTCCATGTCTAGTCTTCTGAGAGTTTTCCAGACTGCTCTCCACAGAGGCTGTACCAATTTACATTCCCACCAGTAATGTAAAAGGGTTCCTCTGTCCCCACATCCTCTCCAGCATTTGTTGCTGCTGTCCTTTTTGATGTATGCCATTCTTACAGGAGTGAGGTGGTATCTTAGTGTTGTCTTAATTTGCATTTCTCTGACGATCAGTGACCTAGAGCAGTTTTTCATATGTTTGTTAGCCTTTTGGATCTCCTCTGTGGTGAATGTTTTGTTCATTTCCTCTGCCCATTTTTGGATGGGGTCATTTGTTTTTTTGCGGCTAAGTTTGCTGAGCTCTTTATATATTTTGGTGATTAGTTTCTTGTCTGATGTATGGCATGTGAAGATCTTCTCCCATTCTGTGAGGGGTCTCTCTGTTTGTTTAATACTTTCTTTGGATGTGCAGAAGCTTTTCAATTTGATGTAGTCCCATTGGTTTGTTTCTGCTTTAGTCTTCCTTGCAATTGGGTTTGATTCATCAAAGATGTCCTTGAGGTGTATGTGGGAAAGTGTTTTACCAATGTTTTCCTCTAAGTATTTGATTGTTTATGGTCTGACATCTAGGTCTTTGATCCATTTGGAGTTGATTTTTGTTTCTGGTGAGATAAAGTGGATCAATTTCATTCTTCTGCATGTTTCAACCCAGTTTTCCCAGCACCATTTATTGAAGAGAGCCTCCTTTTTCCATTTAATCCTTTGTGCCCCCTTATCAAAGATTAGATGCCCATAGGTGTTGGGATTTACTTCTGGGCTTTCAATTCTGTTCCACTGGTCTGTATGCCAATTTTTGTTCCAGTACCATGCAGTTTTGATGATGTTGGCTTTATAATATTGTTTAAGGTCTGGGAATGTGATGCCTCCATTTCTGTTTCTTTTCCTTAAGATGGTTTTGGCAATTCTAGGTGTTTTCAGGTTCCAGATAAATGATTGTAGTGTTTTTTCTATTCTCTTAAAGAAGCTTGGTGGAACTTTGATGGGTATTGCATTAAATTTGTATATGGCTCTCGGGAGAATTTTCATTTTGATGATATTTATTCTTCCAATCCATGAGCATGGGATATCTTTCCATTTCTTGGTATCAGTTTCTATTTCCTTGAGTAGCGACTCATAGTTTTCAGCATACAAGTCTTTCACTTCTTTGGTCAACTTTATTCCTAGGTATTTGATTGATTTTGCTGAAACAGTAAATGGGAGTGATTTCTGGATGTCTTCTTCTTCAGATTTAGTGTTTGCATAAAGAAATGCCACTGATTTTTGTACATTGATTTTGTAGCCTGATACCTTGCTATATTGCCTAATAACTTCCAGTAATTTTCTACTGGATTCTTTAGGTCTTTCTGTGTATACTATCATATCATCTGCAAATAGTGAAAGCTTGACTTCTTCCCTTCCAATCTGTATCCCTTTGATTTCTTTCTCTTGCCTGATTGCTATGGCAAGAACTTCCAATACTATGTTGAAGAGTAACGGTGACAGTGGACAGCCCTGTCTAGTCCCCGATCTAAGGGGGAATGCTTTCAGCTTCTGTCCATTGAGTATGATGTTGGCTGTAGGCTTGCTATATATAAACTCCACTATCTTGAGGAATTTCCCATCTATTCCCATTTTTTGTAGAGTTTTGAGCATGAATAGGTGTTGGATTTTGTCAAAGGCTTTCTCTGCATCTATTGAGATAATCATGTGGTTTTTGGCTTTGCTTTTATTGATGTGGTGAATGACATTGATTGACTTACGGATGTTGAACCAGCCTTGCATTCCTGGGATGAATCCCACTTGGTCATGATGAACAATCTTTTTGATGTGTTGCTGTATCCGGTTGGCCAAGACCTTGTTTAATATTTTGGCATCTATGTTCATCAGCGATATTGGTCTGTAGTTTTCCTTTTTGTTCTGTCTCTATCAGCTTTTGGTATCAGGGTGATGTTGGCTTCATAAAAGGTGGAAGAGAGTATTCCTGTTTCTTCAGTCTTATGGAATAGCTTAAGAAGTATGGGTATTAACTGTTTCCTGAAGGTTTTGTAGAATTCGTTTCTGAAGCCATCTAGTCCAGGACTTTTGTTGTTGGGGAGATTCTTAATAACGATTTCAATTTCTTTGTCTGTGATTGGTGCATTTAGATTTTGTAGTTCTTCTTGGTTCAGTTTTGGAAGTGCATAGGTTTCTAGGAATTGTTCCATTTCTTCCAGATTCTCTAGCTTGGTGGCATATAGTTCTTTATAGAAATTTCGCAGGACTCTCTGGCCATAGGTGAAAAAATTCCCTAGATATAAGAAATAACTTCAGGCTTCAAAAGGATTTGAAACCCCAGGAGGCACTTGGAAAATACATTTCACAGCCATCAAAACACCCTCTTTATGGACCCTGGAAACTTCCATTTTGTGTGGAAACTCTGGACACTGGTGTGGCCATCAGTACCACAGATCCTTTACATTCGGCCCAATAGAGGGAAAGCACAATGTGTGTGCCAGGGGGATAGAGTTTCACTTCTCTTGACCTGGGATCTCATGGAATAATGACAAGGATGCAGTGCAGGAAATTGAGGAGGGCTGCATTTAGGCTGAATGTCAGCCTCAGGGCCCTGGAGAATGGGAGTCAAGCACAGAGGGCCTGGACAGCTGCAGGTGGAGATGGATAGATGCCTGTTACCTACAGCAGGAACGCTGTCTCCTCAGTTTCCCTCTGTACTACACCATATGCACGAGACTAAGTAATCCAAAGGGCAAAGAAAGGAAAATTTCAACACCAGGACGACTGAGTTCATGATGAATGCACTTACTACTCACAGAAGTAGGCATGCATGAGTGTCCCATACAAAGTCGCTCTGCTTGCAGGAAGCACAAACTCCCTGGGCTCTTGCTATGGAGAGACAAAAGGAAGATGGATGCCTCCATTGTTTAAATTAGGAGATTCCAGTGGAGATCACAGCCCCGCCCGTCCCCTGAGGGCCTTGTTGCTGCTAATAAAGACAATTGGAAACACCTGTTACCACTTGGGGCCTGAGGACATACTCACGAATCCATCCAGGATCTAGCAGGCTGGCAGACCTCTTGACCCCTGGATAGCTGTGCACCTAGTTGGGAGGGCCTTCTTATCCCACTCTGAGAAGCAACACTTGGCCTGCAGCCCACTCTCCAAAACTGCCCTCGACTCTCCAATTTGGAAGTAGTCTTAGTGACGCTCCAGCCAAGATGCAGGCTGGCGTATTGCATCTCCCTCGTCCAGCCTAGACTGTCCTGGATGCACGAAACTGCACTATGTCTATTTCTTCTTTGATTTACATTTTGGGATAGGACTCGGTGGACAGAAAGAGCAAGAGGGAAGTAGATGATTTGGCAGCTGTAGTTTGTGCTGAGAGAGATTTGTAGAGTGAAAAGAGGTAAACGAATGGCTCTGTGAGATGTCTCTCATGACTGTGACTCAGAAGGGCCTGGTGTATCCTCATTACTACCCTAATCCAGACCTGTGCATGTCTCTAGCTAAAATATATTTTCAGACCTCTACATGATATATATATATATATATATATATAGAGAGAGAGAGAGAGAGAGAGAGAGAGAGAGAGAGAGCAAGACACTGATGTAGTCATTTTCTACAATGCATGCGATAAGACATTCCGACAATTGATTGCTAAAACATGGAGAGAGACTGTGCATCAGGAAAAGAATTGTCCAAAGGAGTAAAATCTCCAAATTATTAGCTATATGCAGCTCCAACGGGACCTAGCAAAAAATGCTCCAGAAGGAACTCATCCAGGAGACTCTCCACATGGACAGACACCACAAGTTTCCTAGTCTGGCAACACACACAGGGCAGCTGCTAGTTCCCAGTGCAAGCCTCAGGGCAAAAACCTCTCTCTCTTCAGTGTCTTTACATCTGAAAAGAAAAAAAGTGACCAAGGGCCAAGGAGAGCTACAATGGTGTCAATATTGAGCGGTAAATCAGAATGTGCCAAGTGTTTTGCACAAAATCACCTGTGCCACAGTGATTCTCTTGTTCTCTCTCTCTCCCTACCACACACACACACACACACACACACACACACACACACACACACACACACAAACACACACAAAGACACACTCTCACAGTCACAGACACACACACATCCACAGAGGCACAGGCACAAATGGAGTTATACTCATTCCACAGAATCTCTACACTCAACTATGGGCTTTTCTGCCACCTTGTGGACACACAGTAGAATGCAGGTGAGCTCCCCCATCCCACTCCACTTTGAGTCTACACAGAAAATTACACACAGCATGGGAATAGCAAAGGAAAGAACCCATCTGAGGACCACCTGGGAGAATGCACAACAGTGTCCAGAATATCCAATGTGCCATTCATATTTGAAAAACCACTTGTGCAGTGGAAACTTCCTTTGTCATAGCACAACCCAGTTCCTAAGACCCTGCATCAGGTATAAAGAAACAACAGCGGTAATCATAACTGAAACACACTTATGTACACACACATACACATACACACACACACACACACACACACTCACTCCCACAGAGACCCACACACTTTTCCCTGAAATAACGTGGATTGGGGTTGCTGTTTTCCACTCAAGTAAAAGGTCAAAATTTCATGGGTGGAGGGGAGAAGTATTAAGTTTCTGGCATATGAAGGTGAGAAGTGCCTAGAGCAGATCTATAGTTACATGGACAATGAAGGGAGCATGGGTTGGAGGCACAGCTGGTGGATCTGACATGGAACTATGTGGAAGCCCAGGATCCCGTTTTGAGCCCCTGCTCACCACTTACCCAGCTACGGAAAAGCTGAGCTAGTGCCAAAACTGAACTGCAGCTGTCTCTCTGTCTCTCTTCCTGCTTGGGCCCTGCTCTCTCAATTTATGACTATTTCCTTCTCCTTAATAAGAAAGTTACAAATGATGTACAGAAATACAGGGAAAGTGGCAAAAATTACCCCCGTGACCACTATTACATGTAACTGTTGACTGTAATCCATTCATCCCCAAAAAATAACAGAATAAATATTTGTGAGGTTAAAAACATTGTAGGTTAAATAGTGAACATTCTTTAGAGCCATGCAATACTAATCCATTAAGCATTGGATGTCACTGTCAAAAACAGTGCGGTAATAGTTGTAGTAGTGTGTAGTATCTGCAAAAGGAAATGTATTGTGTGTCAAAAGTTCCCTTCAATTATAAGAGAAAATCTATCATGCAGAAGAAATGACCCCTCATGTGATATCGGACTAAATATATAAATAAATATGCAAATAAATGGGGATGATCTAGGAGGATTTGAAAAAAATAAAAACAAAAACTACAGGAAGACCTGATTACAGCAGAAATATAGTAAACGTGGGCGGAGAAACAGAGGGCTGCTTTGAAAATTCCCTGACACTTCAGGGTACAGGCAAATTAAGAATTCCTGAGAATGAAAAGAAAGGCATACATATTGAAGCTAACACTAGAATATGGAGGCAAGTTCTGTGCTATGATAATTACAATAAGGATACTGATAGAAAGGCTATTGGAAATGCTCCTGGAAGGTTTCTAATTTATAATTGTAGTGAATCCTGCTCCAACTACGTGACCAATTATTTGTGAATAAGGAGGATGTTATGAATGTGATAACTCTGCATTAAGATCAAATAAAAATGTCAACAATTCTAAAATTGACATATATATATATGTATATATATATGTACATATATGTATCTGTATCTTTATTATAAACTCTGAGGGATACTGGCATGTGTATGAGGAGACAGAGTATGGCTTGTGCCAGAGAGACTTACAAAGCTGATGCTACAAAAACCTAGGTGAAATTGCCAACAAAACAAGCCAGAGGTCAGCAGTGCCCTGGTGAATCTCTTTTTATATCAGGGCCTGTCAGTAAAATAAGTACATAAGTAAAATATTAATGAGTGCAGACAGAGTGAGTGAGAGCCTGTGAGAGTCAGAGACAGAGAAGGCAAGAAGAGAAATAGAAGAGTGGGAAAGAGACCAGAAGTCAAAAACCTCCCACACTGTGTTCATACATTACAGGTTCCAACCTGGGTTGTAGAGATTGTAAGGCAGCAGTCTCAAGTCGACAGACCCCAGACCACCCCAGCCTTCACCATATGTGTGTAGTATTTATGACACTAAATGTATTGTGAGTGTAAACTTTCCTTCAATTATAAGAGAATAATCTATCAAGCAGAAGAAATGACCCCTCATGTAATATAGGACTAAATAAATAAATAAATATGAAAATAAATGGGGATGATCTAGTAGAATTTGAAAAAAATGAAAAATAAAAACAAAAAGCACAAGAAGACCTGATTACAGCAGAAAATGGAAACCATCTGCTGAGAAACAGAGGGCTGCTTCAAAAATTCCGAGACACTTCAGAGTCCAGGAAAATTAAGATTTCAGAAGAATGAAAAGAAACTCATAAGTACTGAAGCTTACACTAGAGAAAGGAGGCAAGTTCTGTACAATGATAGTTACAATAAGGATGCTGATAGAAATGCTATTAGAGTGGAGGAGTCTGAAAATGTCCAAGAGGTCTAGTCTGTCAATCTCTTCATTCAATTCTCTTGTATCTTTATTGGTTCTTTGCTTTGTTGATCTGTCTAAGCCTGAGAGTGGGGTATTGAAGTCTCCCACTATTATTGTATTACTATTGATGTATTTTTGAAATTCTTTCAGTAGATGCTTAATGTATTTAGATGGTCCCCCGTTGGGTGCATAGATGTTAATAATTGTTAAGTCTTCTTGGCTGATTGATCCTCTAATCATTATGTAATGTCCTTGCCTATCTTTTATTACTTTATTTAATTTAAAATCTATCGTATCTGAGATGAGAATGGCTGTTCCTGCCCTTTTTTGTGGACCGTTAGCCTGTATGATAGTTTTCCATCCTTTCACTTTAAGTCTGTGTTTATCTTGTTGTGACAGATGGGATTCTTGCAAGCAGCATATGGTTGGGTTATGTTTTCTGAGCCATCCCCCCACCCTGTGCCTTTTGATGGGTGAGTTTAAGCCATTGACATTTATTGATATTATGGATTTAATGTATTGTAGTGCCATTGTTCTAAAAAACAATTTGTTTACTCTAATATATTGCAAGTATTATAGTGATGTTCTTGTTTATAAGAGATCTTTTAGTACCTCTTTCAGGGCCGGCTTGGTGATGATTGCCTCCTTTAACTGTTGTTTGTCTAAGAAGGTTTTGATCCCTCCATCTAGCTTGAATGAAAGTCTAGCAGGATATATTATCCTTGGTTGAAACCCTTTTTTCATTCAGGGTTCGATTGATATCTTGCCACTCCCTTCTGGCTTTTAGAGTTTGAGTGGAGAAATCTGCAGATAGTCTTATGGGTTTTCCCTTGTATGTGACTTTTTGTTTCTCTCTTGCAGCCTTTAGGATCCTTTCTTTATCCTTACTTCTTCTCATTGTGACTATGATGTGTCTTGGTGTCTTCAGGTCTGGGTTGATTCTGTTTGGTAGTCTCTGGGCCTCTTGAACCTTGATATCCTTTGTGTTATTCAGGTCTGGGAAGTTTTCTTGTATTATTTCCTCTAGAATGTTTGCTTCCCCTTCCTCTCTTTCTTCCTCTGGCAGGCCAATTATAAGAATGTTACTTCTTTTGAGATCATCCCATATGTCTCTGTTGTTGTTTTCAGTGTCTCTCAATCTCTTTTTAAGCTCTTTCACCTATTTCTTAGTTTTCTCTAACTCATCCTCTGTCTGATTAATTCTGTTTTCTGCTTCTGTTAGTCTGCTTTCCCTTGCCTCAGCTTCTTTCTTCATTACAGCTATTTCAGCTTTCAGTTCTCAAATTGCCTCAAGATAATCAGTATTTTCCTTGGGGGTCTCAACTGTTGTTTCCCTAATACTGCCATTCCTTTCCTCCAATGTTGTTTTCATTTCTGTGATTAATAAGTTTATTATTGCTTGCATACTTTTCTTATCTATGGTTACTTCTGAATGATTTGTGGTTTCATCGGGGCTCTTGTCTTCATTCATTGGTGTAGCAGTTTTATTTGTGTTTAATCTACCCATTTTTTATTTATGTGTTTCTCTTTTTTTATGCTCTGTTGTACCTCAGTTGTTGTGTCTTGAGTACAAGTAACACTGTACTAAATACCTTTATGACAATTGCACTCACCAACATCCGGAATTACAGTAGCAACTGAAGTAAGTATTGAAGTAGTTTAATCGTTACCAGTTAGCCAAACAATTTCTCCAGTTCGTGAAAAAATAGCAACCAAATCCCAGTGAAGAAAGAGAAAAGAAAGAGAGGATAGCAAGAATAGACAGTTATGCAAATCTAATATCCAGTGTATATTCTAGGTGTAACAAAAGGGAAAAGGGAACTAGAGCAGAGATACACACATAGAGAGTCCACTCTGAGTCATATTTCTTCCCCAAAGTAATTCACAAATTCAGAAAGGCAGAGAAGAAAGAAGTGTATGACAAGATTAAAAAAAAAGAAAAGAAAGAAAAAAGAGAGAGAGATAAGAGAGAGAAAAGGGAGAAGATAAGAAGAGTTGTAATTAAAGAGCAGTGTAAGGAACTTCCCAAATGCGTATCAGTGAATTAAAAAAAAAAACACCCTGTTTGGTGGTATGGGGTATCCTGCTAGGACCTGGTCCCAGGGACTGCTTGTGGGGGGGAGGGGCGGCGGGAAGGATGTATGCTTGAAAATTAAAAGGAAGAAAAAAGAATTTTTTCCCCTACTCTAAATCTTAACCCAAATTAAGTTTTAATCGCCACCTTGGTGTCTAAGGACACCTTATTGGCTGGCCTGCTAAAGGCAGAAAATCCTATTCTCTCCAGGGGAGTGCATGTGGAGCTCAGAGGCTAGCAGCTTCCGGGAAAACCCCCCCTCCAGACTTTTTAAAAGGATTTCTCGAAAGTGGAAACTAGCTCCGAGTCCTTTGATCCAATGAGAGCTATACTCAAGAAGTCTGCGGATCCACCCTCAGGGTCGCGGTGGACCCTGGAGACTCCCAAGAGAAAGCCCCGGAGCTAACGTGCTCTCTCCGGGTCCTCTGCCCACCGCGCTCTGCAACTGGTGGGGGAGCCGCCTTCCTGGGCGGAGGACAATGCCCGGCGCACTCGCCTTGCCCGGCGTTGCCTGGGAAATCTGGAGACCCGCTAGTCCGTGTCACCTTTACTCTAATTCTTAACCCAAATTAAATTATAATCACCTCTTTGGTGTCACCCCTTATTGACTGGCCTGCTAAGGATAGACCACATGTTAGGCCACAAAGACAGCATCAATAAATTCAAAAACATTGAAATCATCCCAAGTATCTTCTCAGACCACAGTGGAGTAAAACTAACATTTAACAACAAATGGAAAATTATTAAAAGACATAGAATTTGGAAACTAAACAACATGCTCCTTAAGAACCACTGGGTCAGAGACTCACTCAAACAGGGAATTCAAATGTTCCTGGAAACTAATGAAAATGAAGACACACCTATCAAAATATTTGGGACACAGCTAAAGCAGTACTGAGAGGGAAACTTATAGCCATACAATCACATATTAAACACCAAGAAGAAGCCCAAATGAACGACCTTACTGCACACCTCAAGGACTTAGAGGAAGAGGAACAAAGGAACCCTAAAGCAACCAGAAGGACATAAATCACTAAAGTTAGATCAGAAATAAACAACATCAAAAATAAAAGAACCATACAAAAGATAAATGAAGCCAAATGTTGGTTCTATGAAAGATTAAACAAAATTGACAAACCCCTAGCCAGACTCACCAAACAAAAAAAGAGAGAAGACTCAAATTAATAGAATTGTAAACGATGCAGGAGATATCACAACTGACACCATGCATGCCTACTTCTGGGAATCTCTCTGAGTGTGATGTGTGGACCCCAGGACACCATGATCAGGGATTGTGAGGCCACAGGAGCAATTGATTTAGCCAAACACAAAGGGTAGGTGTAATGGGCCGGGTTCATCCACTATTGTTTGGTCAAACACAGTTCCCATCTGTGTTGAAACACAGCTCCTTCTGGGTTCTTTCTGGGCTTGTAATCTTCTGCCCTGAGCAGTGGACTGAGATTCTGGAGTTTGAGTAGGCAACCAAACGTGACTGGACAGGCTCCTGCCCCTGAATTCTGAGGGGTGCCCCAGCTTACCCCGTTGGCAGTGTTTGGATGATAGTGAGTCATGAGATTGAATAGGGAACTCAGGAGAGGGAGACATGAGAGTCCCTTTGCATATGCATTCTTGCTTAGCCAGAATCTGGGCTAGCTGGCTAGCCCTGACCAGCTAGGTTCTCTGTACATAAGTTGCAGGTGAGGCTGGCTACCTTCCCACCCATGCTCGGAGACTACTATAGGTGAGCTCTGAGCACACACAGACACAGACAGACAGACAGACAGACAGACACACACACACACACACACACACATTAATGTCAGGTCTGGTAGTACAGCATATGGTGAAGGCTGGGGCTGTCTGGGGTCTGTGGGCATGAGAGCTGCTGCCTTACAATCTCTATAAGCCAGCTTTTAACATGTCATCAATGAACACAGTGTAGGAGGTTTTTGACTTCTGGTCTCTTTACAACTCATCTATTTCTCTTCTTGCCTTCTCTGTCTCTAAGTCTCACATGTTCTCACACACTCTGTCTTCACTCATTGATATTTTACTTATATACTTATTTTACTGACAGGCCCAGATATACAAAGAGAGTCACCAGGGCACTGCTGAGCTCTGGCTTGTTTTGTTGGTGATATCACCTAGGCTACTGGAGCCACAACTTTGTAAGTCTCTCTGACACAAGGCATATTCTGTCTCCTAATTTCCATGGCAGTATATCTCAGACTTTATAATAAACATATACATCCATATATATACATATATATCTCATTTATAGAATTATCTAACTATGTAATCGATCTTTATCAGAATTAACACATTTATAACAGCTTCCTTTTTCATTAATAATTGTCCACCTGTTGGAGCAGGATTCAATACAATTATAAATAATAGAACCTTCCAGTAGCATTTCTAATAGCATTTCTATCAGCATCTTTATTGTAACTATCATTGTACAGAACTTGCCTCCTTTTTCTAGTGTAAGCTTGAGTACATATGAGTTTCTTTTCATTCTCCTGAAATCTTAATTTCCCTGGACACTGAAGTGTCTCAGAATTTTTGAAGCAGCCCTCTGTTTCAGCAGAAGGTTTCCATTTTCTGCTGTAATCAGGTCTTCTTGTGCTTTTTGTTTTTATTTTTCATTTTTTTCAAATTCTCCTAGATCATCCCCGTTTATTTGCATATTTATTTATTTATTTAGTCCTATATTACATGAGGGGTCATTTCTTCTGTTTGATAGATTTTTCTCTTATAATTGAAGGGAAGTTTACACTCAAAATACATTTCGTGTCATAAATACTACACACATATGGTGAAGACTGGGGTGGTCTGGGTTCTGTGGACTTGAGACTGCTGCCTTACAATCTCTACAACCCAGGTTTGAACCTGTCATGTATGAACTCAGTGAGGGAGGTTTTTGACTTCTGGTCTCTTTCCCACTCTTCTATTTCTCTTCTTGCCTTCTCTGTCTCTGAATCTCACAGGCTCTCACTCACTCTGCACTCATTAATATTTTACTTATATACTTATTTTAGTGACAGGCCCTGATATACAAAGAGAGTCACCAGGGCACTGCTGAGCTCTGGCTTGTTTTGTTGGCGATTACACCTATATTTCTGGAGCCTCAGCTTTGTAAGTCTCTCTGGCACAAGGCATACTCTGTCTCCTTATAGAGATGCCAATATCCGTCAGAGTTTATAATAAATATACACATACATATATGTACATATATATACATATATATATATATATATATATATATATCAGTCATTTTTAGAATTGTTGACCTTTTTATTTGATCTTAATGCAGAATTATCACATTTATAACATCCTCCTTATTCACAAATAATTGGTCACATAGTTGGAGTAGGATTCACTACAATTATAAATTATAAACCTTCCAGGAGCATTTCCAATAGCCTTTCTATCAGTATCCTTATTGTAATTATCATAGCACAGAACTTGTCTCTATTTTCTAGTGTAAGCTTCAATACGTATGCCTTTCTTTTCATTCTCAGGAATTCTTAATTTGCCTGTACCCTGAAGTGTCAGGGAATTTTCAAAGCAGCCCTCTGTTTCTCCGCCCACGTTTACTATATTTCTGCTGTAATCAGGTCTTCCAGTAGTTTTTGTTTTTATTTTTTTCAAATCCTCCTAGATCATCCCCATTAATTTGAATATTTATTTATTTATTTAATTCCATATCACATGAGTGGTCATTTCTTCTGCCTGATAGATATTCTTTTATAATTGCAGGGAACTTTTGACACACAATACATTTCCTTCTGCAGATACTACACACTACTACAACTATTACTGCACTGTTTTTGACAATGAAATCCAATGCTTAATGGATTAGTATTGCATGGCTCTAAAGAATGTTCACTATTTAACCTACAATGTTTTTAACCTCACAAATATTTATTCTGTTCTTTTTTGCGGGATGAATGGTTTACAGTCAACAGTTACATGTAATAGTGGGCACGGGGTTAATTTTTGCCACTTTCCCTGTATTTCTGTACATCATTTGTAACTTTCTTATTGAGGAGAAGGAAACAGTCATAAATTGAGAGATCAGGGCCCAAGCAGGAAGAGAGACAGAGAGACAGCTGCATTTCAGATTTGACACTAGCCCAGCTTTTCCCTTGCTGGGTAAGTGGTGTGCAGGAGCTCAAAATGGGGTCTTGGGCTTCCACATAGTTCCCTGTCAGATCCACCAGCTGTGCCTCCAACCCATGCTCCCTTCATTGTCCATGTAACTATGGATCTGCTCTAGGCACTTCTCACCTTCATATGCCAGAAACCTAACACTTCTCCCCTCCACCCATGAAACTTTGACCTTTTATTTGAGTGGAAAACAGCAACCCCAATCCACGTTATTTCAGGGAAAAGTGTGTGCATCTCTGTGGGATGGTGTGTGTGTGTGTGTCTGTGTGTGTGTGTACATAAGTGTGTTTCAGTTATTATTACTGCTGTTTTTTCTTTATTCCTGATGCAGGGTCTTAGGAACTGGGTTGTGCTATGACAAAGGAAGTTTCCACTGCACAATTGGTTTTTCAAATATGAATGGCACATTGGATATTCTGGACACTGTTGTGCATTCTCTCAGGTGGTCCTCAGATGGGTTCTTTCCTTTGCTATTCCCATGCTGTGTGTAATTTTCTGTGTAGACTCAAAGAGGAGTGGCATGGGGGAGCTCAGCTGCATTCTGCTGTGTGCCACAAGGTGGCAGCAAAGCCCATAGTTGAGTGTAGTGATTCTGTGGAATGAGGAGAACTCTGGGATTTGTGGCCCATGGACAGCAAGGTTGAAATTGACGTAGAGTGCACTAGACATCTGTTCTTTCCTGTGGGGTGGGGGGATCCCCTGTTTGGCTTTGAAAGTGGAAGGGGTTTCTCTCTTTGGGATGACTCTAGTAGAGCTTGTGAATCCCTGTGCTCAGCTGCATTCTGCTGGGTCTCCACAAGAGGTCAGCACCAGTGAGGGACTAAGGCTCCAAGGGGTAAGTGCCCTGAGGCACTGGGCTACGATAGTGGAGACAGTGTTTCTGGGTGTGCCCCAAGAGCATGGCCAACCTAGCGCAAGCAGGCAATGTCCTAAGGACTGGTCCAGACAGGAGCTGTGTGGGTTGTATTGGCAGAAACAGGGCATTCAGAGGACGGCAGGCAGTCCCAGGGGGTGGGTCTAAGAGCCGGTGTCCACTGAGCCTGAGGGGAGGGCCCAGTGTGTATTCATAGAGACAGCTGGCCAATTAGAGAAGAGGAACATCACCCTCAGGGGCGTGAACCAAGAGCTGGCAAATGAGAACAGAGGAGAAGTTGCGAGCACGGGACTCTGAGAGCAGCCTTCTGAAGGAAGCCTGCAAATGGGAGCTCAGAGCTGGCCTTAAAAGGCTGGGCGTGCTTCCAGGAAGTGCGAAGCAGGGTTCAGCCCAGGGCCCTGCCTTGCAGAAGCTGTCCAGTGTGCATGTGTATAACTCTGTATGTGCCTGTGCCTCGGTGGATGTGTGTGTGTGTGTGACTGTGAGACTGTGTCTTTATGTGTGTGTGTGGTGGGGGGAGGGAGAGAGAGAGAACAAGAGAATCACTGTGGCACAGGTGATTTTGTGCAAAACACTTGGCACATTCTGATTTACAGCTCAATATTGACACCATTGTAGCTCTCCTTGGCCCTTGGTAACTTTTCTTCTTTTCAGATGTAAAGACACTGAAGAGGGAGAGGTTTTTGCGCTGAGGCTTGCACTGGGAACTAGCAGCTGCCCTGTGTGTGTTGCCAGACTAGGAAACTTGTGGTGTCTGTCCATGTGGAGAGTTTCCTGGATGAGTTCCTTCTGGAGCATTTTTTGCTAGGTCCCGTTGGAGCTGCATATAGCTAATGATTTTGAGATTTTACTCCTTTGGACAATTCTTTTCCTGATGCACATTCTCCATGTTTTAGAATTCAATTGGCTGAATGTCATATCGATTCCATTGTAAAAAATTACTACATTAGTGTTTTTCTCTCTCTTTCTCTCTCTCTCTCTCTCTCTCTATATATATATATATATATATACACACATATATATATATATATATATATGTAACTTGTAGAGGTCTGAAAATATATTTTAGCTAGAGACATGCACAGCTCTGTATTAGGGTAGTAATGCGGATACACCTGGCACTTCTGAGCCACAGTCATGAGAGACATCTCACAGAGCCATTCGTTTACCTCTTGTCAGTCTACAAATCTCTCTCAGCACAAACTACAGCTGCCAAATCATCTAATTCCCTGTTGCTTTTTGTCCACCGAGTCCTATCCCAAAACTGTAAATCAAAGAAGAAAAAGACATAGTGCAGTTCCCTGCACACAGGACAGGCAGAGGGGGGACCAGGGAGATGAATACGCCAGCCTGCATCTTGGCTGGAGCATCACTAAAACTACTTCCAATTTGGAGAGGCGAGGGCAGTTTTGAAGAGTGGGCTGCAGGCCAAGTGTTGCTTCTCAGAGTGGGCTAAGACCTAGATGTTCTAAGTGTAACCTTTCCTCACAAACATAAAATAATAATGCCACTTGTAAGAAGTATGCATGGGCATGGAGGGTTTGTCTTCAGCGCTCTGGCACTGATCAACACAGGGCCAGATTTTCTGTCCTTTTCTGTCACTGTCATTCTGTCTCTCTGACTGTCTCTGCGTGCCTTCTTCCCTGGACCCTGCGTGGAAGTCAGTGCATGCATCATGAACTCGGTCTTCCTAGTGTTGAAATTTGCTTTCTTTGCCCTGTGGATTAATTAGTCTCCTGCATATGGCGTAGTACAGAGGGGAACTGAGGAGACAGCCTTCCTACTGCAGGTAACAGGCATGTGTCCATCACCAGCTGCAGCTGTCCAGGCCCTCTGCTTGACTCCCATTCTCCAGGGCCCTGAGGCTGACACTCAGCCTAAATGCAGCCCTCCTCAATTTCCTGCACTGCATCCTTGTCATCATTCCATGAGAGCCCAGGTCAAGAGAAGTGAAACTCTATCCCCCTGGTACACACATTGTGCTTTCCCTCTATTGGGCCGAATGTAAAGGATCTGTGGTACTGATGGCCACACCAGTGTCCAGATTTTCCACGCAAAACGGAAGCTTCCAGGGTTCAGAAAGAGGGTGTTTTGATGGCTGTGAAATGTATTTTCCAAGTGCCTCCAGGGGTTTCAAATCCTTTTGAAACCTGAAGTTCATTCTTATATCTAGGTAATATTCTCACTTCTGGCCCGAAGGCCCTCCCAATTAGGAGCAAAGCTATCCCAGGGTCAGGAGGTCTGCCAGCCTGGTAGCTCCTGGAGGGAATCCTGAGTATGTCCTCAGGGCCCAAGTGGTAACAGGTGTTTCCAATTGCCTTTATTAGCAGCAGCCTGGCTGTGAAGTGAGGGGCAGGGCCATGATATCCACTGGAAGCTCCTAATTCAGCCAATGGAGACATCCATCTTCCTTTTGTTTCTCCATAGCAGGGGCCTGGGAGTTTGGGCTTCCTGCAAGCAGAGCGACTTTGTATGGGACACTCATGCATGCCTACTTCAGGGAATCTCTCTGAGTGTGATGTGTGGACCCCAGGACACCATGATCAGGGATTGTGAGGCCACAGTAGCAATTGCTTTAGCCGGACCCAAAGGGTAGGTGTAATGGGCTGGGTTCATCCACTATTGTTTGGTCAATCACAGTTCCAATCTATATTGAAACACAGCTCTTTCTGGGCTTGTAAACTGCTGCCCTGAGCAGTGGACTGAGAGTCTGGAGGCTGAGTAGGCAGCCAAACGTGACTGGACAGGCTCATTCCCCTGAATTCTGAGGGGTGCCCCAGTTAACCCGTTGGCAGTTTTTAGATGATAGTGAGGCACTGGATTGTATCGGGAACTCAGGAGAGGGAGACATGAGAGTACCTTTGCATATGCATTCTTGCTTAGCCAGAATCTGGGCTAAATGGCTTGCACTGAGCAGCTAGGTTCTCTGTATATAAGTTGCAGGTCTGTCTGGCTACCTTGACACCCGTGTTCTGAGACTACTATAGGTGAGCTCTGAGCGCACACATACACAGACATACAGACAGACAGACAGACACACACACATTACTGACAGGTCTGTAAGTAGAGCATATGGTGAAGGCTGGGGCTATCTGGTGTCTGTGGGCATGAGAGCTGCTGCCTTACAATATCTACAAGCCAGGTTTGAACCTGCCATCAATGAACACAGTGTAGGAGGTTTTTGACTTCTGGTTTCTTTCCAACTCATCTATTTATCTTTTCGCCTTCTCTGTCTCTAACTCTCACATGCTCTCACACATTCTGTGTTCACTGATTGATATTTTACTTAAATACTTATTTTATTGACAGGCTCATATATACAAAGAGAGTTACCAGAGCTCTGCTGAGCTCTGGCTTGTTTTGTTGGTGATATCACCTAGGCTACTGGAGCCACAGCTTGGTAAGTCTCTCTGACACAAGCCTTATTCTGTCTCCTCATTTCCATGGCAGTATATCTCAGACTTTATAATAAACATATATATATATATATATATATATATATATATATATATATATAATTTATAGAATTGTCAACCTATGTAATTGATCTTTATCAGAATTAACACATTTATAGCAGCTTCCTTTTTCATTAATAATTGTCCACCTAGTTGGAGCAGGTTTCAATACAATTATAAATAATAGATCCTTCCAGTAGCATTTCTATCAGCATCCTTATTGTAGTTATCATAGTACAGAACTTGCCTCCTTTCTCTAGTGTCAGTTTCAGTACATATGAGTTTCTTTTCATTCTAATGAAATCTTAATTTCCCTGGACTCTGAAGTGTCTCGGAATTTTTGAAGTAGCCCTCTGTTTCTCAGCAGATGGTTTCCATTTTCTGCTGTAATCAGGTCTTCTTGTGGTTTTTGTTTTAATTTTTCATTTTTTTCAAATCCTCCTAGATCATCCCCATTTATTTGCATATTTATTTATTAGTCCTATATTACATGATGGTTCATTTCTTCTGCTTGATAGTTTTTTCTCTTATAATTAAAGGGAAGTTTACACTCAAAATATATTTCGTGTGGTATATACTACACACATATGGTGAAGGCTGGGGCAGTCTGGCGTCTGTGGACATGAGACTGCTGCCTTACAATCTCTACAACCCAGGTTTGAACCTGTCATGTATGAACACAGTGTGGGAGGTTTTTGACTTCTGGTCTCTTTCCCACTCTTCTATTTCTCTTCTTGCCTTCTCTGTCTCTGAATCTCACAGGCTCTCACTCACTCTGTCTGCACTCATTAATATTTTACTTATATACTTATTTTACTGACAGGCCCTGATATACAAAGAGAGCCACCAGGGAACTGCTGAGCTCTGGCTTGTTTTGTTGGCGATTTCACCTAGGATTCTGTAGCATCAGCTTTGTAATTCTCTCTGGCACAAGCCATACTTTGTCTCCTCATAGCTATGCCAGTAACCCTCAGAGTC
Source organism: Erinaceus europaeus (assembly GCF_950295315.1). NCBI lineage: Eukaryota > Metazoa > Chordata > Mammalia > Eulipotyphla > Erinaceidae > Erinaceus > Erinaceus europaeus. The sequence goes on along the minus strand of NW_026647187.1, from coordinate 17,217 downwards.
TATAATAAGGAAACACTTACATATATGTACATATATATACATATATATATATCAGTCATTTTAGAATTGTTGACATTTTTATATGATCTTAATGAAGAATTACCACATTTATAACAGCCTCCTTATTCATAAATAATTGGTCCCATAGTTGGAGCAGGATTCACTACAATTATAAATTATAAACCGTCCAGGAGCAGTGTAACCTTTCCTCACAATCATAAAATAACAATGCCACTTGTAAAAAGTATGCATAGGCATGGAGGGTTTATCTTCAGTGCTCTGGCACTGATGAACACAGGGCCAGAATTTCTGTCCATTTAAGTCACTGTCATTCTGTCTCTCTGACTGTCTCTACGTGCTTTGTTCCCTGGGTCCTTACTGGAAGCAGTGCATGGATCGTGAACTCGGTCTTCGTGGTGTTGAAATTTTCATTTCTTTGCCCTTTGGATTATTTAGTCTTGTGCATATGGCGTAGTACAGAGGGGGAACTTAGGAGACAGCGTTCCTGCTGCAGGTAACAGGCATATGTCCATCTCCAGCTGCAGCTGTCCAGGCCCTCTGTGCTTGTCTCCCATTCTCCAGGGCCCTGTGGCTGACACTCAGCATAAATGCAGCCCTCCTCAATTTCCTGCACTGCATCCTTGTCCTCATTCCATGAGAGCCCAGGTCAAGAGAAGTGAAACTCTACCACCCTGGCACACACATTGTGCTTTCCCTCTATTGGGCTGAATGTAAAGGATCTGTGGTACTGATGGCCACACCAGTGTCCAGATTTTCCACGCAAAACGGAAGCTTCCATGGTTCAGAAAGAGGGTGTTTTGATGGCTGTGTAAAGTCTTTTCAAGTTCCTCATGGGGTTTCAAATCCTTTTGAAACTTTAAATTCTTTCTTGTATCTAGAGAATATTCTCACCTCTGGCTAGAATGCCCTCCCAACTAGGAGCACATATATCCCGGGGTCAGGAGGTCTGCCAGCCTGCTACCTCCTGAGGGATTCCTGAGTATGTTCTCAGGGCACAAGTGGTAACAGTTGTTTCCAATTGCCTTTATTAGCAGCAGCCACGCCCTCAGGTGAGGGGTGGGGCTGTGATCTCCACTGGAAGCTCGAATTCAGCCAATGGAGGCATCCATCTTTCTTTTGTCTGTGCATAGCAAGGGCCAGGGGAATTTGTGCTTCCTGCAAGCAGAGAGACTTTGTATGGGACACTCATGCATGCCTACTTCTGGGAATCTCTATGAGTGTGATGTGTGGACACCAGGACACCATGATCAGGGATGTGAGGCAACAGGAGCAATTGCCTTAGCCGGACCCAAAGGGTAGGTGTAAGGGACCGGGTTCATCCATTATTGTTTGGTCGAACATAGTTCCCATCTTTGTTGAAACACAGCTCTTTCTGGTTATTTTCTGAACTTGTAATCTGCTGCCATGAGTAGTGGACTTAGAGCCTGGAGACTGAGTAGGCAGCCAAATGTGACTGGACAGGCTCATGCCCCTGAATTCTGAGGGGTGCCCCAGCTTACCCCTGATGATAGATAGTGAGGCATGGGATTTAATAGGGAACTCTGGAGATTTAGACATGAGAGTCCCTTTGCATATGCATTCTTGTTTAGCCAGAATCTGGGCTAGCTGGCTTGCCCTGACCAGCTAGGTTCTCTGTACATAAGTTGCAGGTGAGGCGGGCTACCTTGCCACCCATGCTCTGAGACTACTACAGGTGAGCTCTGAGCACACACAGACACACACATTATTGTCAGGTCTGGTAGTACAGCATATAGTGAAGGCTGGGGCTGTCTGGGGTCTGTGGGCATGAGAGCTGCTGCCTTACAGTCTCTACTAGCGAGGTTTGAACCTGTCATCAATGAACACAGTGTAGGAGGTTTTTGAATTCTGAGACAATGAAGAGGGAGAGGTTTTTGCCCTGACGCTTGCACTGGGAACTAGCAGCTGCCCTTGTGTGTTGCCAGACTAGGAAACTTGTGGTGCCTGTCCATGTGGAGAGTCTCCTGGGTGAGTTCCTTCTCGAGCCTTTTTTGATTGGTCCCATTGAATCTGCATATAGCTAATTATTTGGAGATTTTACTCCTTTGGACAATTCTTTTCCTGATGTACGGATTCTCTCCAGGTTTTAGCAATCAATTGTGTGAATGTCATATTGAATCCATTGTAGAAAATGACTACATCACTGTCTTGCTCTCTCTCTCTCTTTATATATATATATATATATATATATATATATATATATATGTAACATATATAGGTCTGAAAATATATTTTAGCTAGAGACCTGCACAGCTCTGGATTCTGGTAGTAATGATGATACACCTGGCCCTTCTGAGCCACAGTCATGAGAGACATCTCACAGAGCCATTCATTTACCTCTTGTCACTCTACAAATCACTTTCAGCACCAACTACAGCTGCCAAATCATCTACTTCGTTCTTGCTCATTTTTTCCAAGGAGTCCTATCCCAAAACTGTAAATCAAAGGATAAATAGACATACTGCAGTTCCCTGAACACAGGACAGGCTGATGCTGAACCAGGGAGATGCAATACGCCAGCCTGCATCTTGGCTGGAGCATCACTAAAACTACTTCCAATTTGGAGAGGCGAGGGCAGTTTTGGAGAGTGGGCTGCAGGCCAAGTGTGGCATCTCAGAGTGGGCTAAGACCTAGATGTTCTAAGTGTAACCTTTCCTCACAAACATAATATAACAATGCCACTTGTAAGAAGTATGCATGGGCATGGAGGGTTTGTCTTCAGCGCTCTGGCACTGATCAACCCAGGGCCAGTATTTCTGTCCTTTTCAGTCACTGTCATTCTGTCTCTCTGACTGTCTCTTCGTGTCTTCTTCCCTGGACCCTTTGTGGAAGTCAGTGCATGCATCATGAACTCGGTCTTCCTGGTGTTGATATTTTCCAGTCTTTGCCCTTTGGATTTTTTAGTCTCATGCATATGGCGTAGTACAGAGTGGAACTGAGGAGACAGCATTCCTGCTGCAGGTAACAGGCATATGTCCATCTGCAGCTAAAGCTGTCCAGGCCTCCTGTGCTTGACTCCCATTCTCCATAGCTCTGAGGCTGACACTCAGCCTAAATGCAGCCCTCTTCAATTTCCTGCACTGCAACCTTATCCTTATTCCATGAGAGCCCAGGTCAAGAGAAGTGGAACTCTATCCCCCTGGCACACACATTATGCTTTCCCTCTATTGGGCTGAATGTAAAGGATCTGTGGTACTGATGGCCACACCAGTGTCCATATTTTCCATGCAAAACGGAAGCTTCCAGGGTTCTGAAATAGGGTGTTTTGATGGCTGTGAAAAGTCTTTTCCAAGTGCCTCAGGGGGTAAATGTGTCCCAAGGAGAACTGCTCTCGGATGAGCTCTTTTAAAATTTTTAGCTTATCACTCGGTAAAGGCCACTGTTCCACCCAGACAGGCTCATTAGAAAGCCAGCTTAAGCAGGGTGTTTGGCTACGAACAGTGGCATTTAGTATTGGGGGTGCTGAATAGACCTGGTATCGCGGGAATGAGTTTTACACTCTGCAGAGGCGTCTGTGGATATCCTAACATCAAGACATTCCAGAATATCCCTGCCCAGTAAGTTGGTGCTAATATTAGCTACCAAAGGGCGGAAGTGTCCAGTAGATCCTTCTGGGTCTTCCCACATGAGCGAGTCTCTGTTGCAAAATGCTCTAGTCATCCCTCCTATTCCATGTAAACTGGGTCCAGAGATAAGTTCCCAATCTTGGGGAACCTCTTCTTGCCTTAAAATCTTCTTTTCTGCCCCCGTGTCAGTCAAAAAATTAAAAGGAATATTGCCAAACTTTACTGTCATAGTAGGGTCGCCCCGTTATAAAACAGGAGTGGTCCACAATATCTCCAAAGGGAGATGTTTTTGCCCTGAGGCTTGCACTGGGAACTACCAGATACACTGTGTCTGTTGCCAGACTAGGAAACTTGTGGTGCATGTCCATGTGGAGAGTCTCCTTGATGAGTTCCTTCTCGAGCCTTTATCGCTCTGTTCCGTTGGAGCTGCATATAGCTAATGATTTTGAGGTTTTACTACGTTGGGCAATTCTTTTCCTGATGCACAGTTTCTCTCCAGGTTTTAGCAATCAACTGTCTGAATGTCATATCGAATCCATTGTAGAAAATGACTACATCAGTGCCTCTCTCTCTCTCTCTCTCTCTCTATATATATATATATATATATATATATATATATATATATCATGTAGAGATCTGAAAATATTTTTTAGCTAGAGACCTGAACAGCTCAGGATTAGGGTAGTAATGAGGATACACCTGGCCCTTCTGAACTACACTCATGAGAGACATCTCACAGAGCCATTCGTATACCTCTTATCACTCTACAAATTTTTCTCAGCACAAACTACCGCTGGCAAATCATCTACTTCCCTCTTGCTCTTTTTGTTCACCGAGTCCTATCCCAAAACTGTAAATCAATGACGAAATAGACATAGTGCAGTTCCCTGCACACAGGACAGTCTGATACTGGACGAGGGAGATGCAATATGCCATCCTGCATCTTGGCTGGAGAATCACTAAGACTAGTTCCAAATTGGAGAGGCGAGGGCAGTTTTGGAGAGTGGGCTGCAGGCCAAGTGTTGCTTCTCAGAGTGGGCTAAGACCCAGATGTTCTAAGTGTAACCGTTCCTCACAAACATAAAATAACAATGCCACTTGTAAGAATTATGCATGGGCATGGAGGGTTTGTCTTCAGTGCTCTGGCACTGATCAACACAGGGCCGGCATTACAGTCCTTTTCTTTCTCTCTCATCCTGTCTCTCTGACTGTCTCTACGTGCCTTCTTCACTGGGCCTTATGGAAGTCACTGCATGCATTGTGAACTCGGACTTCCTGGTGTTGAAATTTTCCAGTCTTTGCCCTTTGGATTATTCAGTCTCCTCCATATGGCTTAGTACATTGGGGAACTGAGGAGACAATGATCCTGCTGCAGGTAACAGGCATATGTCCATCTCTAGCTGAAGCTGTACAGGCCATCTGTGCTTGACTCCCATTTCCAGGGCCCTGAGGCTGACACTCAGCCTAAATGCAGCCCTCCTTACTTTCCTGCACCACATTCCTGTCCTTATTCCATGAGAGTCCAGGTCAAGAGAAGTGTAACTCTACCACCCTGGCACACACATTGTGCTTTCCCTCTATTGGGCCGAATGTAAAGGATCTGGGTACTGATGGCCACACCAGTGTCCAGATTTTCCACGCAAAACGGAAGCTTCCAGGGTTCTGAAAGAGGGTGTTTTGATGGGTGTGAAAGTCTTTTCCAAGTACCTCATGGGGTTTCAAATCCTTTGGAAACCTGAAGTTCTTTCTTGTATCTAGGGAATTTTCTCACCTCTGGCCAGAATGCCCTCCCAACTAGGAGCACAGCTATTCTGGTGTCAGGAGGTCTGCCAACCTGCTAGCTCCTGATGGATTCCTGAGTATGTCCTCAGGTACCAAGTGGTAACAGGTGTTTCCAATTGCCTTTATTAGCAGCAGCCAGGCCCTCAGGTGAGGGGCGGGGCTGTGATCTCCACTGGAAACTCCTAATTCAGCCAATGGAGGATTCCATCTTCCTTTTGTCTCTCCATAGCAAGGGCCCGGGGAGTTTGTGATTCCTGCAAGCAAAGCGTCTTTGTATGGGACACTCATGGATGCCTACTTCTGGGAATCTCTCTGAGTGTGATGTCTGGACACCTGGACACCATGATCAGGGATTGTGAGGCCACAGGATCAATTGCTTAGCCGGACCCAGGGGGAGGTGTAAGTGGCTGGGTTCAACCACTATTGTTTGGTCAAACACAGTTCCCATCTATGTTGAGACACAGCTCTTTCTGGGTTCATTCTGGGCTTGTAATCTGCTGCCCTGAGCAGTGTACTGAGAGTCTGGAGGCTGAGTAGGCAGCCAAACGTGACTGGACAGGGTCCTACGTCTGTATTCTGAGGGGTGCCCCAGCTTACTCCGTTCGCAGTGTTTGGATGATAATGAGGCATGAGATTGAATCGGGAACTCAGGAGACTGAGACATGAGAGTCCCTTTGCATGTGCATTCTTGCTTAGCTAGAATCTGGGCTAGCTGGCTTGCCTTGACTAGCTAGGTTCTCTGTACATAAGTTGCAGGTCAGGCTGGCTACCTCCCCACCCATGTTCTGAGACTACTATAGGTGAGCGCTGAACACACACGGACAGACAGACAGACAGATAGACAGACAGACAGACAGACACACACACATTACTGTCAGGTCGGGTAGTACAGCATATGGTGAAGGCTGAAGCTGTATGGGGTCTGCTGCCTTACAATCTCTACAAGCCCGCTTTGAACCAGTCATCCATGAACACAGTGTAGGAGGTTTCTGAATTCTCATCTCTCTCCAGCAGTAGTGGCTGGTGGGCGGGCCTTCCAGAGGCTGCCCAATGAGCGTGCTAAGGGCTGTGTGGGCGGTGATCAAGGTTGCTGGCCAATCACTGACTAGGGTCCTTTACACTCCTGGGCGTCTCCTGCACACTGGCCAATGATATTGCTGGCAGGGGTTCTTTGCGTAGCCTAGGCCTCTGGCCTATCAGAGCATGGCTGTTGCCCCCTCAGCGGCCTTCTGAAGTAAGCCCGACAATGGTTGCTCAGAGCTCGCCTTAAAAGGCTGGGCGTGCTTCCAGGAAGTGCGAAGCAGGGTTCAGCCCAGGGCCCTACCTTGCAGAAGCTGTCCAGTGTGCATGTGTATAACTCCCTTTGTGCCTGTGCCTCTGTCAATGTGTGTGTGTGTGTGTGTGTAACTGTGAGAGTGTGTGTTTGTGTGTGTGTGTGTGTGTGAGGGAGAGAGAGATAGAACAACAGAATCACTGTGGCACAGGTGATTTTTTGCAAAACACTTGGCACATTCTGATTTACAGCTCAATATTTACACCATTGTAGCTCTCCTAGGCCCTTGGTCACTTTTCTTATTTTCATAAGTAAAGACACTGAAGAGGGAGAGCTTTTTCCCTGAGGCTTTCACTGGGAACTAGCAGTTGCCCTGTGTGTGTTGCCAGACTAGGAAACTTGTGGTGCCTGTCCATGTGGAGAGTCTCCTGGATGAGTTCCTTCTTGAGCCTTTTTCGCAGGGTCCTGTTAGAGCTGCATATAGCTAATGATTTTGAGATTTTACTCCTTTGGACAATTCTTTTCCTGATGCACAGTTTCACTCCAGGTTTTAGCAATCAATTGTCTGAATGTCATATTGCATCCATTGTAGAAAAATGTCTACATCAGTGTCTTGCTCTCTCTCTCTCTCTCTCTCTCTATATATATATATATATATATATATATATATATATATAACATGTAGAGGTCTTAAAATGTATTTTAGCTAGAGACCTGCACAGCTCTGGATTTGGGTGGTAATGCGGATACACCTGGCCCTTCTGAGCCACAGTCATGAGAGACATCTCACAGAGCCATTCATTTACCTCTTGTCCCTCTGCAAATCACTTTCAGCACAAACTACAGCTGCCAAATATCTACTTCCCTCTTGCTCTTTTTGTCCACCGAGTCCTATCCCAAAACTGTAAATCAAAGAAGAAAGAGACATAGTGCAGTTCCCTGCACACAGGACAGACTGAGGCTGGAACAGGGAGATGAAATACGCCAACCTGCATTTGGCTGGAGCATCACTAAAACTACTTCCAATTTGGTAGACAAGGGCAGTTTTGGATAGTGTGCTACAGGTCAAGTTTTGCCTCTCAGAGTGGGCTAAGACCTAGATGTTCTAAGTGTAACCTTTCCTCACAAACATAAAATAACAATGCCACTTGTAAGAAGTATGCATGGGCATGGAGGCTTTGTCTTCAGTGCTCTGGCACTGATCAACACAGGGCCAGAATTTCTGTCCTTTTCAGTCATTGTCATTCTGTCTCTCTGACTGTCTCTACGTGCCTTCTTCCCTGGACCCTTCGTGTAAGTCAGTGCATGCATCGTGAACTCGGTTTTCCTGGTGTTGAAATTTTCCTTTTTTTCCCCTTGGATTACTTAGTCTCCTGCATATGGAACTGAGGAGACAGCGTTCCTGCTGCAGGTAACAGGCATATGTCCATCTCCAGCTGCAGCTGTCCAGGCCCTATGTGCCTGACTCCCATTCTCCAGGGTCCTGTGGCTGACACTCACACTAAATGCAGCTCTCCTCAATTTCCTTCATGGCATCCTTGTCCTTATTCCATGAGAGCCCAGGTCAAGAGAAGTGAAACTCTACCACCCTGGCACACACATTTTGCTTTCCCTCTATTGGGCCTAATTTAAAGGATCTGTGGTACTGATGGCCACACCAGTGTCCAGATTTTCCATGCAAAACGGAAGTTTACAGGGTTCAGAAAGAGGGTGTTTTGATGGCTGTGAAATGTCTTTTCCAAGTGCCTCCTGGTGTTTCAAATCCTTTTGAAACCTGAAGTTCTTTCTTGTATCTAGGGAATATTCTCACCTCTGGCCCAAAGGCCCTCCCAAGTAGGAGCACAGCTATCCCGGGGTCAGGAGGTCTGCCAGCCTGCTAGCTCCTGGAGGGATTGCTGAGTACGTCCTCAGGCCCCAAGTGGTAACAGGTGTTTCCAATTGCCTTTATTAGCAGCAGCCAGGCCCTCAGGTGAGGGGCGGGGCCATGATCTCAAGTGGAAGCTCCTAATTCAGCCGATGGAGGCATCCATCTTCCTTTTGTCTCTCCATAGCAAGGGCTCGGCGGGTTTGTGCTTGCTGCAAACAAAGCGACTATGTATGGAACACTCATGCATGCCTACTTCTGGGAATCTCTCTGAGTGTGATGTGTGGACACTAGGACACCATGATCATGGATTGTGAGGCCACAGGAGCAATTGCTTTAGCCGGACCCAAAGGGTAGGTGTGAGGGTCCGGGTTCATCCACTATTGTTTGGTCAAATACAGTTCCCATCTATGTTGAAACACAGCTCTTTCTGCCTTCTTTCTGGGCTTGTAATCCGCTGCCCTGAGCAGTGGACTGAGAGTCTGGAGGCTGAGTAGGCAGCCAAACGTGACTGCCTACTCAGCCTCATGCCCCTGAATTCTGAGGGGTGCCCCACCTTCCCCCGTTGGCAGTGTTTGGATGATAGTGAGGCATGAGATTGAATCGGGAACTCAGGAGAGGGAGACATGAGAGTCCCTTTGTATGTGTATTCTTGCTTAGCCAGAATCTTCGCTAGCTGGCTTGTGCTGACCAGCTTGGTTCTCTGTACATAAGTTGCAGGTGAGGCTGGCTACCTTGTCACCCATGCTCTGAGACTACTATAGGTGAGCTCTGAGCACACACAGACACACACAATCAGACAGACAGACAGACACACACACACACACACATTACTGTCAGGTCTGGTAGTACATCATATGGTGAAGGCTGGGGTTGTATGGGGTCTGTGCACATGAGAGCTGCTGCCTTACAATCTCTACAAGCCAGGTTTGAACCTGCCATCAATGAACACAGTGTAGGAGGTTTTTTACTTCTGGTCTTTCCAACTCATCTATTTCTCTTCTCGCCTTCTCTGTCTCTAACTCTCACATGCTCTCACACACTCTGTCTTCACTGATTGATATTTTCCTTATATACTTATTTTACTGACAGGCCCAGATATACAGAGAGTTACCAGAGCAGTGCTGAGCTCTGGCTTGTTTCTTTGGTGATATCACGTAGGTTACTGGAGCCACAGGTTTATAAGTCTCTATGACACAAGCCATATTCTGTCTCCTCATTTCCATGGCAGTATATCTCAGACATTTTAATAAACATATATCCATATATATATATATATATATATATATGTATACACACACACATATATACATATATATCTCATTTATAGAATTGTCGACCTATCTAATTGATCTTTATCAGAAATTACCCCTCATGTAATATGGGACTAAATAAATATGCAAATAAATGGTAAGATATAGGAGGATTGGAAAAAAATGAAAAATAAAAACAAAAAGAACAAGAAGACCTGATTACAGCAGAAAATGGAAACCTTCTGCTGAAACAGAGGGCTGCTTCAAAAATTCCGAGATACTTCAGAGTACAGGGAAATTAAGATTTCAGGAGAATGTATAGAAACTCATATATAATTAAGCTTACACTAGAGAAAGGAGCAAGTTCTGTACTATGATAGTTACAATAAGGATGCTGATAGAAATGCTATTAGAAATGCTACTGGAAGGTTCTATTATTTGTAATTGTATTGAATCCTGCTCCAACTAGGTGGACAATTATTAATGAAAAAGGAAGCTGTTATAAATCTGTTTACTGTCAGGTCTGGTAGTACATCATATGGTGAAGGCTGGTGTGTTCTGGGGTTGTGGACAAGAGACTGCTGCCTTACAATCTCTACAACCCAGGTTTTAACCTGTCATGTATGAACACAGTGTGGGAAGTTTTTGACTTCTGGTCTCTTTCCCACTCTTCTATTTCTCTTCTTGCCTTCTCTGTCTCTGACTCTCACAGGCTCTCACTCACTCTGAACTCATTACTATTTTACTTATATACTTATTTTACTGACAGGCCTTGATATACAAGAGAGTCACCAGTGCACTGCTGAGCTCTGGCTTGTTTTGTTGACGATTTCACCTATATTTCTGGAGCCTCAGCTTTGTAAGTCTCTCTGGCACAAGCCGTACTCTGTCTCCTCATAGCCATGCCAGTATCCCTCAGAGTCTATAATAAAGATACACTTAGATATATGTACATATATATACATATATATATATTAGCATTTTTAGAATTGTTGACCTTTTTATTTGATCTTAATGCAGAATTTCCACATTTATAATAGCCATCCTCCTTATTCATAAATAATTGGTCACATAGTTGGAGCAGGATTCACTACAATTATAAATTATAAACCTTCTAGGAGTGTTTCCAATAGCCTTTCTATCAGTATCCTCATTGTAATTATCATAGCACAGAACTTGGTGAAGGCTGGGGTTGTATGGGGTCTGTGGGCATGAGAGCTGCTGCCTTACAATCTCTATATGCCAGATTTGAACCTGTCATCAATGAACACAGTGTAGGAGGTTTTTGAATTCTCATCTCTTTCCAGCAGAAGTGGCTGGTGGGCTGGCCTTCCAGAGGCTGCCCAATGAGCGTGCTGCAGGGCCATGTTGGCGGTACTCAATGTTGCTGGCCAATCACTGATTAGGGGCTTTGACACTCCTGGGCGTGTCCTAGCACACTGGCCAATGATATTGCTGGCAGGTGTTCTGGGCATGGCCTAGGCCTCTGGCATATCAGAGCATGGCTGGTGCCCTGTCTGCGGGCCTTCTGAAGTAAGCCCGACAATGGGAGCTCAGAGCTGGCCTTAAAAGGCTGGGCGTGCTTCCAGGAAGTGTGAAGCAGGGTTCACCCAGGGCCCTGCCTTGCAGAAGCTGTCCAGTATGCATGTGTATAACTCTGTGTGTGCCTGTGCCTCTGTGGATGTGTGCGTGTGTGTAACTGTGAGAGTGTGTGTTTGTGTGTCTGTGTGTGAGGGAGGGTGAGAGGGAGAGAACAACAGAATCACTGTGGCACAGGTGATTTTGTGCAAAACACTTGGCACATTCTGATTTACAGCTCAATATTGACACTGTTGTAGCTCTCCTTGGCCCTTGGTCACTTTCTTATTTTGATATGTAAAGACACTGAAGAGGGAGAGGTTTTTGCCCTGAGGCTTTCACTGGGAACTAGCAGCTGCCCTGTGTGTGTTGCCAGACTAGGAAACTTGTGGTGCCTGTCCATGTGGAGAGTCTCCTGGATGAGTTCCTTCTCAAGCGTTTTTCGCTATGTCCCGTTGGAGCTGCATATAGCTAATGATTTGGAGATTTTACTCCTTTGGACAATTTTTTTCCTAATGCACAATTTCTCTCCAGATTTAGCAATCAATTGTCTGAATGTCACATCGCATCCATTGTAGAAAATGACTACATCAGTGTCTTGCTATCTCTCTCTCTCTCTGTATATATATATATATATATATATATATATATATATAACATGGAGAGATCTGAAAATATATTTTAGCTAGAGACCTGCACAGCTCTGGATTTGGGTAGTAATGCGGTTACACCTGGCCTTTCTGAGCCACTGACATGAGAGACATCTCACAGAGAAATTTTTTACCTCGTGTCACACTACAAATCTCTCTCCACAAACTACAGCTACCAAATCATCTACTTCCCTCTTGGTCATTTTGTCCTGGGAGTCCTATCCCAAAACTGTAAATCAAAGAAGAAATAGACATAGTGCAGTTCCCTGCACACAGGACAGGCTGAGGCTGGAACTGGGAGATGAAATATGCCAGCCTCCATCGTGGCTGGAGCATCACTAAAACTACTTCCAATTTGGAGAGGCAAGGGCAGTTTTGGAGAGTGGGCTGCAGGACAAGTGTTGCTTCTCAGAGTGGGCTAAGACCTAGATGTTCTAAGTGTAACCTTTCCTCACAAACATAAAATAACAATGCCACTTGTAAGAAGTATGCATGGGCATGGAGGGTTTGTCTTCAGTGCTCTGGCACTGATCAACCCAGGGCCAGAATTTCTGTACTTGTCAGTCACTGTCATTCTGTCTGTATGACTGTCTCTTTGTGTCTTCTTCCCTGGACCCTTCGTGGAATTCAGTGCATGCATCATGATCTCGGTCTTCCTGGTGTTGTAATTTTCCTTTCTTTGCCCTCTGGATTACTTAATCTCCTGCATATAGCGTAAACAGTGGGGATCTGAGGACACAGTGATCCTGCTGCAGGTAACAGGCATATGTCCATCTCCAGCTGCAGCTGTCCAGGCCCTCTGTGCTTGACTCCCATTCTCCAGGGCCCTGAGGCTGACACTCAGGCTAAATGCAGCCTCCTCAGTTTCTCGCACAGCATCCTTGTCCTTATTCCATGAGAGCCCAGGTCAAGAGAAGTGAAACTCTACCACCCTGGCACACACGTAGTGCTTTCCCTCTATTGGGCCGAATGTAAAGGATCTGTGGTACTGATGGCCACACCAGTGTCCAGATTTTCCACGCAAAATGGAAGCTTCAAGGGTTAAGAAAGAGGGTGTTTTGATGGCTGTGAAATGTCTTCTCCAAGTGCCTCCTGGGGTTTCAAATCCTTTTGAAATCTGAGTTCATTCTTGTATCTAGGGAATATTCTCACCTCCCAACTAGATGCACAGCTATCCCGGGGTCAGGAGGTATGCCAGCTTGCTAGCTCCTGGAGTGATTGCTGAGTATGTCCTCAGGCCCCAAGTGGTAACAGGTGTTTCTAATTGCCTTTATTTGCAGCAGCCAGGCCCTCAGGTGAGGGGCGGGGCTGTGATCTCCACTGGAAGCTCAGAATTCATCCAATGGAGACATCCATCTTCCTTTTGTCTCTCTATAGCAAGGGCCCGGGGAGTTTGTGCTTCCTGCAAGCAGAGCGACTTTGTATGGGACACTCATGCATGCCTACTTCTGGGAATCTCTCTGAGTGTGATGTGTGGACACCAGGACATGATGATCAGGGATTGTGAGGCCACAGGAGCAATTGCCTTAGCCGGACCCAAAGGGTAGGTGTGAGGGGCCAGGTTCATCCACTATTGTTTGGTCGAACACAGTTCCCATCTATGTTGAAACACAGCTCTTTCTAGGTTCTTTCTGGGCTTGTAATCTGCTGCCCTGAGCAGTGGACTGAGAGTCTGTAGGCTGAGTAGGCAGCCAAACGTGACTGGGCAGGCTCCTGTCTCTGAATTCTGAGGGGTGCACCAGCTTACCCCCTTGGCAGTGTTTGGATGATAGTGAGGCATGAGATTGAATTGGGAACTCAGGAGAGGGAGACATGAGTGTCCCTTTGCATGTGCATTCCTGCTTAGCCAGAATCTGGGCTAGCTGGCTTGCCCTGACCAGCTAGGTTCTCTGTACATAAGTTGCAGGTGAGGCTGTCTACCTTCCCAGCCATGCTCTGAGACTACTATAGGTGAGCTCTGAGCACACACAGACAGACAGCCAGACACACACACACACATGACTGTCAGGTCAGGTAGAACAGCATATGGTGAAGGCTCGGACTCCCTGGGGTCTTTGGGCATGAGAGCTGCTGTCTTACAATCTCTACATGTCAGCTTTGAACCTGTCATCAATGAACACAGTGTAGGAGGTTTTTGAATTCTCATCTCTTTCCAGCAGAAGTGGCTGGTGGGAGGGCCTTCCAGAGGCTGCCCAATGAGCATGCTCCAGGTCCGTGTGGGCAGTGCTTAATGTTGCTGGCCATTCACTGACTAGGGGCTTTGACACTCCTGGGCGTGTCCTAGCTCACTGACCAATGATATTGCTGGCAGGGGTTCTGGGCATGGCCTAGGCCTCTGGCCTATCAGAGCATGGCTGGTGCCCTGTCTGCGGGCCTTCTGAAGTAAGCCCGACAATGGGAGCTCAGAGCTGGCCTTAAAAGGCTGGGTGTGCTTCCAGGAAGTGAGAAGCAGAGTTCAGCCCAGGGCCCTGCCTTGCAGAAACTGTCTAGTGTGCATGTGTATAACTCCGTTTGTGCCTGTGCCTCTGTGGATGTGTGCGTTTGTGTAACTGTGAGAGTGTGTATTTGTGAGTGTGTGTGTGTGTGTGTGTGAGGGAGGGAGAGAGAGAGAACAACAGAATAACTGTTGCACAGGTGATTTTGTGCAAAACACTTGGCACATTGTGATTTACAGCTCAATATTGACACCATTGTAGCTCTCCTTGGCCCTTGGTCACTTTTCTTATTTTCAGATGTAAAGACACTGAAGAGGGAGAGGTTTTTGCCCTGACGCTTGCACTGGGAACTAGCAGCTGCCCTGTGTGTGTTGCCAGACTAGGAAACTTGTGGTGCCTGTCCATGTGGAGAGTCTCCTGGATGAGTTCCTTCTCGAGCGTTTTTAGCTAGGTCCCGTTGGAGCTGCATATAGCTAATGATTTGGAGAATTTACTCCTTTGGACAATTCTTTTCCTGATGCACAGTTTCTCTCCAGGTTTTAACAATAAATCGTCTGAATGTCATATTGCATCCATTGTAGAAAATGACTACATCAGTGTCTTGCCCTCTCTCTCTCTCTCTCTCTCTCTCTCTCTCTCTCTCTCTCTATATATATATATATATATATATATATATATATATATATATATATCATGTACATGTCTGAAAATATATTTTGGCTAGAGATGTCCACAGCTCTGGTTTTGCGATACACCTTGTCCTTCTGAGCCACAGTCATGAGAGACATCTCACATAGCCATTCGTTTACCTCTTGTCACTCTACAATTTTCTCTCAACACAAACTACAGCTGCCAAATCCTCTACTTCCCTCTTGATCTTTTTGTCCACCGAGTCCTATCCCAAAACTGTTAGTGACAGGCCCAGATAACAAAGAGAGTTAACAGAGCACTGCTGAGCTTTGGCTTGTTGTGTTGGCGATTTCACCTAGGCTACTGGAGCCTCAGTTTGTAATTGTTTCTGACACAAGCCATATTCTGTCTCCTCATTTCCATGCCAGTATCACTGAGTTTATAATAGAGATATACATATATATATATATATATATATACATATATATATTTATACATTTGTCATTTTTTGAATTGTCTACCTATGTATTTGACCTTAATTCAGAATTACCAAATTTATAAAAGCCTAGTTTTTCAGAAGTAATTGGCCATATAGTTGGAGCAGGATTCAATACAATTATAAATAATAAAACCTTCCAGTAGCATTTCTAATCGTGTTTCTATCAGCATCCTTATTGTAATTATCATAGCCCAGAACTTCCCTCCTTATTCTAATGTAACTTCAATATGTATGTGTTTGTTTTCTTTTTCTGGAAATCTTAATTTCCATGGACCCTGAAGTTTTAGGGAATTTTTGAAGCAGCCCTCTGATTCTGAGCAGATGATTTATATGTTTCTGTTGTAATCAGGTCTTCTTGTGGTTTTTGTTTTCATTATTTTTATTTTTTAAGACCATTAAATCATCCCCGTTTATTTGCATATTTATTTATTTAGTCAGTATCACATGAGGGTCATTTCTTCTGCTTGATATATTTTCTCTTATATTTGAAGGGAACTCTTGACGCACAATGCATTTCCTGGGGCATATACTACACAATATGGTGAAGGCTTGGGTTGTCTGGGGTCTGTGGGCATTAGAGCTGCTGCCTTACGATCTCTACAACCCTCGTTTGAACCTGTCATGAATGAACACAGTCTAGGGGGTTTTTGACATCTGGTCTATTTCCAACTCCTCTATTTCTTTTCTCTCCTTCTTTGTCTCTGACTCTCACAGGCTCCCACTCATTCTGTCTGCACTCAGTAATATTTTACTTATATCCTTATTTTATTGACAGGCCCAGATATACAAAGAGAGTTGCCAGAGCACTGCTGAGCTCTGGCTTGTTTTGTTGGTGATTTTACCTAGGCTACTGGAGCCTCAGCTTTGTAAGTCTCTCTGACACAAGCCATATTCTGTCTCCTCATATCCATGGCAGTATCTGATCAGACTTTAAAATAAAGATATACATCCGTATACATATATAAATAAACATATATATCTGTCATTTTTAGAATTGTCGACCTATGGTCTTCCTGTGGTGATTATTATTTTTTATTTTTTCAAATCTTCCTAGATCATCCCAATATATTCGCATATTTATTTATATATTTAGTCCGATATCAAAAGAGGGGTCATTTCTTCTGCCTGATAGATTTTCACTTATAATTGAGGGAACTTTGGACACACAATACATTTCCTTTTGCAGATACTACACACTACTAAAGCTACTACTGCACTGTTTTTGACAGTGACATCCAATGCACAATGGATTAGTATTGCATGGCACTAAAGAATGTTCCCTATTTAACCTACAATGTTTTTAACCTCACAAATATATATTCTGTTCTTTCTTGGGGGAGGAATGTTTTACAGTCAACAGTTACATGTAATAGTTTGCACGGGGGTAATTTTTCCCACATTCCCTGTATTTCTGTACATTTTTGTAACTTTCCTATTGAGAAGGAAACCTTCATAAATTGAGGGAGCAGGGCCGAAGCAGGAAGAGAGACAGAGAGACAGCTGCAGCTCTGCTTTGCCACTAGCTCAGCTTTTCCCTAATTGGGTAAGTGGTGACTGGAGGCTCAAAATGGGGTCTTGGGCTTCCACATAGTTCTCTGGCATGCTTGCTTAGCCAGAATCTGGTCTAGGTGGTCTTCCCAGACCAGCT